>NW_027507758.1:654965520-655161730 GCF_037356315.1 Lithobates pipiens
ATTAACCACTATGTCCCGGTCGCTATAGCCGAAAGACGGCTACAGTGCTGCGCTCAATTGCTGGGAGGGCGTCCCTGGACATCCTCTTGTTTACTTCCTCCCTGCTTCCCGCCGCGTGCGCGCATCGGGGAAAATCTGTGTTGGCCATGTTCCTTGGACACGGCCAATCGCAGATCGTGCTAAATGGCCAATCACAGCAGCCATTTAGCACTCGATCGGAGTGTCCAATGAGAGATGATCTCCTATGTAAACATAGGAGATCATCTCTCATTGCTGGCTCTCCCTCCTCACACAGAGATCGCATGTGAGGAGGGAGAGGGACCTGCAGCGTAAGTGTTTGAACATAACACAGTGCCACACACATGCCCACCTGTCCCCAGTGCCACCTATCAGTGCCATCTGTCCCTAGTTCCACCTATTAGTGTCACCTGTCTCCACTGCCACCTGTCCCCAGTGCCATCTGTTATCAGTGTCACGTGTCGTCAGTGCCACCTGTCAGTGACATATGCCATCTGTTATTAATGTCACGTGTCATCACGTGTCATCAGTGCCACGTATTAGTGCCATCTGTCTTCAGTGCCACATCAGTGTCATGTGTCGTTGTCCTGGTGCTCCAGGGCCTTCAAAAGTGTAATAGGTAGTCAATGAGTTAGATGTGTAATTTATGCTCCCAGAACACATGACGGCGCTCCCTGCATGTTGGGCCTCTCTATGTGGCCAGGTTGTAAAAACACGTGAAGGTGCTCCCTGCATGTTGGGCCTCTCTATGTGGCCAGGCTGTGGAAACACGTGAAGGTGCTCCCTGCATGTTGGGCCTCTCTATGTGGCTAGGCTGTGGAAACACGTGAAGGTGCTCCCTGCATGTTGGGCCTCTCTATGTGACCAGGCTGTGAAAACACGTGAAGGTGCTCCCTGCATGTTGGGCCTCTCTATGTGGCCAGGCTGTGGAAACACGTGAAGGTGCTCCCTGCATGTTGGGCCTCTCTATGTGGCCAGGCTGTGGAAACACGTGAAGATGCTCCCTGCATGTTGGGCCTCTCTATGTGGCCAGGCTGTGGAAACACGTGTAGGTGCTCCCTGCATGTTGGGCCTCTCTATGTGGCCAGGCTGTGAAAGCACGTGAAGGTGCTCCCTGCATGTTGGGCCTCTCTATGTGGCCAGGCTGTGAAAACACGTGAAGGTGCTCCCTGCATGTTGGGCCTCTCTATGTGGCCAGGCTGTGGAAACACGTGAAGGCGCTCCCTGCATGTTGGGCCTCTCTATGTGGCTAGGCTGTGGAAAAGTCCCAATTCGTCGTAATACTCAGGAGGAGTAGCAGAATTTTTTTGGGGGTGTCATTTGTGGTATACACATGCCATGTGAGAGAAATAACCTATTACAATGCCAATTTTTTTATTTTTGTGGAAATAAAAAAAAATCTTCATTTTGCAAAGAATTTTGGGAAAAAATTCCAACACCAAAAATCTCACCATGCCTCTTACTAAATACCTTGGAATGTCTACTTTCCAAAAAGGGGTAATTTGGGGGGTATTTTTACTTTCCTGGCTTGCTCGGGTCGCAAGAATTCAGATAGGCCGTCAGGTGGGATCAATTTATTATGATTGGCACCACAACTTGTAGACTCTCTAACTTTCACACAGACCAAATAATATCCACTAATTTGGTTTTGTTTTTGTTTTTTTTACCAAAGAAACGTGGCAGTATAAATTGTGGCCAAAATATATGAAGAAAAAACAAAAGTGACTGAGGGGTGTACTTACTTTTGTGAGGCACTGTATATTCCCTGTGATAACAAAACAAATAAAGATTAAAAGGGACAGTGTCAAAGTAATAAATAAATAAAATGTAAGTGCCCTCCCATCCTAATGCGCAATTGTAAACGCACGCACACAAGCGGCGATCCCTCCCACACGTGTGAGGTATCATCCCGAACGTCGGATCATGGTCGGTAATTCTAGCAGCCGACCTTCTCTGTACATCAAAAGTGGTGACCTGTGAAGGCCTTTAAAGCGTCACCATAGTAAAATTTACATATTTAGTCGCCACTCCTCGAGCGGGCGCAATTTTAAAGCGTGACATGTTGGGTATCTATTTACTCGGCGTAACATCTTTTATATTTTACTAAACAATTGGGCATTGTATTGTGGTGTTTTTTTGGGGGGTTTTTTTTTGCATTAAAATTCAAAAAAGTGTATTTTTTTCCCCAAAAAATGTGTTTGAAAAACTGCTGCGCAAATACCGCATGACACAAAAAATAACACCCACCATATTATTCTCTAAGGCTTCTGCTAAATATATATATATAATGTTTGGGAGGGTTCTAAGTAATTTTCTAGCAAAAAGTACAGATTTTTTATATGCAAGCTAAAAGTACCAGAAAAGGGGTGGGGGGAAGGGGGGTCGAGGGGTGGGGGGAAGGGGGGTCGAGGGGTGGAGGGGGGTCAAGTGGTTTTTGAACAATGTTTTTGTTGTCTCTTGGTTGGTAATAACGTGTCCCGTAAATGTCTCTCTGTGTCTTCGCAGTTGACCTTCCTCTGTACTTCCCTCGGGATCAGCCCACCCTGACCTTTCAGTCCGTCTATCACTTCACCAACAGCGGGCAGCTCTACTCCCAGGCCCAGAAGAACTACCCCTACAGCCCCCGCTGGGACGGGAACGAGATGGCCAAGAGAGCCAAGTAAGTGTGACTCTGCCCCCTATCTCCTCCATATTGGTCAGCTCTTGTAGTCTCCGAGGATCCCATGAAGTCTGGAAGCTTTGTGTACCAATCGGGGGGGGAGGGGTGGGGGGAGTGGTGCGGTGTACCAATCGGGGGGGAGGGGTGGGGGGAGTGGTGCGGTGTAGCAATGGGGGGTTGGGGGGGGGGGGGGTGGTTCTTGTTGTCAGAGTTTACCAAATGGCTCAGGTTAGTGCAGGGGGCACAACGCAGAGGGGTAGTCGGGTGCCATGCTCTCCCGCTGGCACTGCCTGTCAGATAAGCCACGTTTCACAATGCCACGAGGACTGAAATTGAAGCGCCACACCACTGCTGAGAGTGGCATCCTTATTTCGTTAACCATTTGCTGACCGCCCCATAGCGGATTTACTGCTACAGGGTGACTGTTCTGTGCAGGATCATGTATATATATGTGTGCGATTCCGCACTTCCGGGTAGGGGGGGCGCGTGCCACTTCTGCCGTGATTAGTGCCAGCAGAAGGCGATCAGCGGGTGCCGGCCAATGGATGTCTGCCGTCACCCGCTGATCATCTAGGAGAGACACAGAACAGAGCTCTGCCTATGTAAACAATGCAGAGCTCTAGTCTGTCAGCAGGAATGTGATGGATTTTCTTTCCCTGCAAAGCACATCCCTAAGACCCCTTTCACACTGCGGTGGGGGGCTGGGGGCATTAGTGGTAAAGCAGAGCTGTTATAGCGGCGGTATTCAGCCGCTAGGGGGGGCGCCTTTAACCCTCGCTATCGGCCTAGGAGAAGGTTAATAGCGCCCGAAAAGCGCCGCTGTTGAATCACTTTGCAGGCACTTCATCAGCGGTGCCCCTTCATTTCAATGGGTAGGGAGCGCTATATACACCGCTCCCGCAGCGCCCCAAAGATGCTGCTTGCAGCACTTTTTTTTTTTCCTGTCCTGCAAGCGCACCGCCCCAATGTGACAGAACAGGGACATTCACACTGGGGCTGCAGAAGAGGCAGTTTACAGGCGCTTTTCAGGGCCTATTTTTAGTGCAAAAATGCCTGAAAAAAACACCTTCAGTGTGAAAGGGGTCTTAGTAAAAGCAGCTCACTATGAACGCATGAACACCAGCTAGGCACTCATGTAACCCTTTGAACGCTCCTGATGTTAACCCCTTTGCAGCCAGTGTCATTAGTACAGTGACAGTGCATTTTTTTTTTTTTTAAGCACTGATCACTGTGTTCGTGTCACTGGTTCCCACAAAGTGTCAGTCAGTGTCAGACTGTCCGCCGCAATATCACAGCCCCACTAGAAGTCGCTGATCGCCGCCATTACTAGCATAAGAGTAGAAATGTAAAAAAAAAAAAATATATATATATATATATTTTGTGTATATATATATATACATATATATATATATATATATACATATATATATTTTTTTTGTGTGTATATATATATATATATATATACATTATGTATTTTATTTTTTTCAACATTGTCGATCATATTTTCGTCTATAGAGCAAACAAAATAAAATAAAAAAGCAGCGGCGGTCAAATATCACCAATAGAAAGCTCTATTAGTGGGGAAAAAAGGACATATATATTTTTTTGGCGATACAACGTTGCACGACCGCACAATCGTCAGTTAAATTAACACAGTGCCTTATCACTAAAATGGGCCTAGTAATGAAGGGGAAGGGGGGGTAAATCTTCCAGAAGTCAAGTGAATAAAAGTCAGGGTTACAATCCGAAAAAGTATCCAAATTTATTTCTGGGGTCAAAGTGCCTAAAGCGGTCTAACAACAATATATATGCAAAGCCACGTATCACATTAATGGACCTATAAGAAGAAGGAGGTAGAAGTGGGCGGAGTCAAGCTCACGTCTTACAGGAAAAAAAAAAAAAGCAGACTTAAATGAAACTTCAGCCACCAATTCCTGGGAATCTGCTGATTTTGCACATTTTTTATATAGGAGATAAAGTAGAACTACAGGCAAAACTTTTTCTTCAGTTTAGATAGAGCAGCGAAGGGCCACAACCCCCCCGCAGAGCTTCCCCTCCATCCGTGTCCCGATGGCGAGACTTCCCTTCACTTCACACCAGGGCTGGAAAGAGCAGGAGAAGATTTCTATACCAATCTGATATGGGCACGTTATCCCCTCCATGTGGTCGTAATTAAATCCAAATAATAAAATGTAAAGGGAGTGACAAAGTGATTACAGAAGAGTGAGAAGACGAGTGCGATTTACTAAAGAAGAAAAAAAAAGAGGAGAGAATCGCACTCGTGTTCTCACTCTTCTGTAATCATTTTCTCACTCCCTTTACATTTTATTATTTGGATTTAATTACGACCACATGGAGGGGATATTGTATCCATATCAGATTAATATGGAAATCTTCTGTTCTTTCTAGCCCTGATGAAGGGGGGCGTTTGGACCCCTGAAACATGTTGGATACTTTTTTCCATTGTACCCCTGACTTTTCATTGAATAAAGTTGTATCCGGTCCTCCTACCAGTGGTGTGACGCTTCAATTTCAATCTCCGTTACATTTGACTACAAGCCAAGGAGAATGTGGAGATCCTCCGGGGTGTAGAAGCCACCTGCCCAGGAACCAGATCATTTACACCACGGGGTCTCCGCTTTACTTTCTTTGATCTGGACCTTGGGGCACTATTTTCATTCACTGATACCAACAATGAGGCACAGTTCCTCCCAATGACACCAACAATGGGGCTCAGTGACACCAATGATGGGGCACAATTACTCCCACTGACGCCAATGATGGGGCACTATTCCTCCCACTGATACCAATGATGGGGCACTATTCCTCCCACTGACACCAATGATGGGGCACTATTCCTCCCACTGATACCAATGATGGGGCACTATTCCTCCCACTGATACCAATGATGGGGCACAATTACTCCCACTGACGCCAATGATGGGGCACTATTCCTCCCACTGATACCAATGATGGGACACTATTCCTCCCACTGACACCAATGATGGGGCACTATTCCTCCCACTGATACCAATGATGGGGCACTATTCCTCCCACTGACACCAATGATGGGGCACTATTCCTCCCACTGACACCAATGATGGGGCACTATTCCTCCCACTGATACCAATGATGGGGCACTATTCCTCCCACTGACACCAATGATGGGGCACTATTCCTCCCACTGATACCAATGATGGGGCACTATTCCTCCCACTGACACCAATGATGGGGCACTATTCCTCCCACTGATACCAATGATGGGGCACTATTCCTCTCACTGACACCAATGATGGGGCACTATTCCTCCCACTGATACCAATGATGGGGCACTATTCCTCCCACTGACACCAATGATGGGGCACTATTCCTCCCACTGATACCAATGATGGGGCACTATTCCTCCCACTGACACCAATGATGGGGCACTATTCCTCCCACTCATACCAATGATGGGGCACTATTCCTCCCACTGATACCAATGATGGGGCACTATTCCTCCCACTGATACCAATTATGGGGCACTATTCCTCCCACTGATACCAATGATGGGGCACTATTCCTCCCACTGATACCAATGATGGGGCACCATTCTTCCCACTGACACCAATGATGGGGGACTATTCCTCCCACTGATACCAATGATGGGGCACTATTCCTCCCACTGATACCAATGATGGGGCACTATTCTTCCCACTGACACCAATGATGGGGCACTATTCCTCCCACTGACACCAATGATGGGGCACTATTCCTTCCACTGACACCAATGATGGGGCACTATTCCTTCCGCTGACAACAAAAATTGGGCCCTTTTCCTCCCACTGACACCAATGATGGGGCACTATTCCTTCCACTGACACCAATGATGGGGCACTATTCCTCCCACTGATACCAATGATGGGACACCATTCTTCCCACTGACACCAATGATGGGGCACTATTCCTCCCACTGATACCAATGATGGGGCACTATTCCTCCCACTGATACCAATGATGGGGCACTATTCTTCCCACTGACACCAATGATGGGGCACTATTCCTCCCACTGATACCAATGATGGGGCACTATTCCTCCCACTGATACCAATGATGGGGCACTATTCTTCCCACTGACACCAATGATGGGGCACTATTCCTCCCACTGATACCAATGATGGGGCACTATTCCTCCCACTGATACCAATGATGGGGCACTATTCTTCCCACTGACACCAATGATGGGGCACTATTCCTCCCACTGATACCAATGATGGGGCACTATTCCCCCCACTGATACCAATGATGGGGCACTATTCCTCCCACTGATACCAATGATGGGGCACTATTCCCCCCACTGATACCAATGATGGGGCACTATTCCTCCCACTGACACCAATGATGGGGCACTATTCTTCCCACTGACACCAATGATGGGGCACTATTCCTTCCGCTGACAACAAAAATTGGGCACTATTCCTCCCACTGATACCAATGATGGGGCACTATTCCTCCCACTGATACCAATGATGGGGCACTATTCTTCCCACTGACACCAATGATGGGGCACTATTCCTCCCACTGATACCAATGATGGGGCACTATTCCCCCCACTGATACCAATGATGGGGCACTATTCCCCCCACTGATACCAATGATGGGGCACTATTCCTCCCACTGACACCAATGATGGGGCACTATTCCTCCCACTGATACCAATGATGGGGCACTATTCCCCCCACTGATACCAATGATGGGGCACTATTCCTCCCACTGACACCAATGATGGGGCACTATTCTTCCCACTGACACCAATGATGGGGCACTATTCCTCCCACTGATACCAATGATGGGGCACTATTCCCCCCACTGATACCAATGATGGGGCACTATTCCTCCCACTGACACCAATGATGGGGCACTATTCCTCCCACTGATACCAATGATGGGGCACTATTCCCCCCACTGATACCAATGATGGGGCACTATTCCTCCCACTGACACCAATGATGGGGCACTATTCCTCCCACTGATACCAATGATGGGGCACTATTCCCCCCACTGATACCAATGATGGGGCACTATTCCCCCCACTGACACCAATGATGGGGCACTATTCCTTCCACTGACACCAATGATGGGGCACTATTCCTTCCACTGACACCAATGATGGGGCACTATTCCTCCCACTGACACCAATGATGGGGCACTATTCCTCCCACTGACACCAAAGATGGGGCATTGTTTATTCCCACTGATGTCAAGACCTTTTCTACTTGTAGTGGCTACAGTTTGCCCCCCCCCCCCTGTTAAGTCCGAAGGACAGTAAACTGGCCATTTGTTTAGAAAGTTTGGAGACCCCTGATTTCCACCAACATCGATACCTTAAGATAACAATACCAGTAAGATAATCCTCTGGGTCCAGCGCTATCTTTCCACTTTTCTCAGCATTTCACAATGTGGGATGGAAATCTATATTGTAGAGCAGAGCAGCTCTTTTTATGCAGCTTTTAGGTACCAAAAGGGTCTTCAGAAAAGTTTGAGTAAAATCAAGGAGTTTAGATGAGACAAGAATGCCACGCCAAGGGTTTTAGGGTCCAAAACTTTTTTATTTTTATAAAATCCAATATTAAGAAACCCAACGTGTTTCGGAGGTTTGTAAAGTCCTTCATCAGGGTGCGAAATTCTGTTTTTGATGAAAGATTGGCAGACTTGGAGGACTGTGGATGTTTCGGGTGTAGAGATTGTTCCTTCTTCTGAAGATGGCTTCACCAGCTCCATAACCAACAGAAGAAGGAGCCGTCTCTACACCTCAACTCTCCAAAATCTCCCGAGTCGGCCGATCTTCCATCCCAAACAGCATCTCAAGTCATGATGAGAAGGGTCATGTACAAACCTCTGAGAGGCCTTTGACTTTCTTCTTCTGAATTGAATGAAATGTAAACTTCTGGACTGTAAAACCTTTGATGTAGCGCTCTTCTCTCTTATCTCCACCATAAACACAATGCCTTCTATATACCGGCCTCCTCCTTACCACTTGGCACTCGTGTGTTACTGTTCGTCCCGAGTTCCATGGTGAGGGTTTCCTCCTCACCGATCAGGGGTCCGTGGTGTTCATTGCTTAACACATTCCTCATTGAGGATTCCTATGAGGGGCCTGGCACTAACCCTGGAGGTCAGAGGACATATAGAGGAGGAGGGGAGGAGAGGGTCACACGCTGGTCACGTTTTTCCTGCTTTACTTCATGTTACCGGACTTGGTCAGTCCGTAGCACAGGATCCCAGAATCTATTAAAAAAAAAAACTGAATAATTTCACCAAGCTGGAACAAATACGTCAGACCGATCGTATTTAAAACTTGAATCCTAGCTTCCTGACTTCTTCCCCATTGGGAAGATTTCCCTACTTCCTGTACCAGTGGCAACAGAGCGAGCTATTCGGTTAATCAGAGACATACCTAGAACCTTCAGAGCCCCCCCCCCCTCCGGTGCAAGAAACCATGGTGGACCCCTCTGCCCCGGGTCTTTCCCACTGATCCTGGGGCCCTTTACTCACACTGTGGGACCCTTTTGCACGTTCTCTCCACGGTGGCGGTACTTTGGTGGTAGTTCCTGGTAGTTCCACCACTGGTGACCGTAGTTTATTTATTTCTTTATTTTATGTTTATTTTTTTGTTTGCCATTTTATTTTTTTTACAATTATCAGGGGTCTAAATAGAAAACTTTGCTATTGACCCCTTTCCCGCCGAGCGTACGCAGATGTGCATACTCGGCTTCCGGGGGTTATACCGGGATTATGCCCACCCCCCGCATGCATCATCCCGGTACCGTTTTTCAGAGCGGGCGATTAGCTTTCCAGCTATAACAACCGATGCGGCTAAAAGCCGCTCAGCTGTTATGCCGGAGGAGCGGGAGGGGACGTCAGGAAGAGGCCCTTGTCCTCATCAACATGGGGACAAGGTGCTTTGGGGTGCCTTGGGGAAGGGGGGGGCTGCGCGGCCCCCCCACCCCGAAGCACCTTGTCCCCATGTTGATGAGGACAAGAGCCTCTTCTCGACAACCCTGGCCGTTGGTTGTCGGGAAGCATCCTCTGGGACTGTGACATCATAATGGGCGGGGACATCATCGGGCGATGTCCCTATATAAGTCGCAGCACCCGCTTCCCTGTCATTGTGAGCAGAGACAGCGATGAGACCCTTCCCCAAGGCACCCCCCATGTTGAGGGCACGCGGCCTGGTACGGCTCAGGGGGGGGGGGGGGGGCGCTCGCTCGTCCCCACCCCCTTTCCTGGCCGGCCGGGTAGCATGCTCGGATAAGGGTCTGGTATGGATCTGGGGGGGACCCCCACGCCGTTTTTCCAGCGTAGGGGGTTCCCCTTAGAATCCATACCAGACCTAAGGGCCTGGAATGCTCTCGGAGGGGGAACCCACGCCAAATTTTTATAATAAATTTGGTGTGGATTTCCCTCTCGAGAGCTGATAATTCTGTGAGAGTCGCCTCCGTATAGACGGAGATCCGACTTGGAGGCGACCTCCATTGAAATCAATGGGTACCGGTCGCCTACAAGTCGGATTGAAGTAGTACAGGAACCTTTTCTGAAGTCGGAGTGACTTCAGTAGTGTGCATTAAGACGGCTCTCATTCACTTACATTGATTTCTACATGTTGTCTGACCTGAGGCGACTAGGGGCGACCTGAGGCGACTAGGGGCGACCTGAGGTCGGATCGGAGTCGCCCCTGTGTGAACCGGCTCTTAGGCCTTGGTCGTTGCTGCTACGACTAAAGCCTAAGTGACTGAAACGCGTACGTTTTCTATTGGCTGGATTTTAGCCTTTGGTTTCAATAAATGGATATTCAATAGCAGATTTCCATCATGGTTTGGACTTTCCATTTAGACGGAGTCTATCACAAGGCTTACAGAGGCTTCAGCATTGGCGTTCCTCACCGCTCAGGATTGGGTATGGTGGTAAAGCACGGCTCACCATTTTTTTTTTGTTGGGTACATTTTGAAGGGGTATTGGATTAGATAGCGGCTCAGCTAGCCGGACTTATAGAAGAGTTCTGGAAGTCAGAGGGAGGGGAGTAGAGGAGCCAGTGATGGGCGAGGAGCGGCCCGCGGAGATTGTACTCCTCATATATCACCAATGACAGCTCCGGTGCCTCCGTCCACATTTCCCGAGACATGGAAGATCTGCTGTGTGATTTATGATGGTGGCTGTAAGGTATATAGTGGATATATAGTGTGTATATAGTGTGTATATAGTGTGTATATAGGTATATAGTATGATATATAGGTATATAGCATTATATATAGGTATATAGTGTGTATATATGTATATAGTGTGTATATAGGTATATAGTATGATATATAGGTATATAGCGTGATATATAGGTATATAGTGTGTATATAGGTATATAGTGTGTGTATATAGGTATATAGCGTGATATATAGGTATATCGTGTGTGTATATAGGTATATAGTGTGATATATAGGTATATAGTGTGTATATAGGTATATAGTATGATATATAGGTATATAGCGTGATATATAGGTATATAGCGTGATATATAGGTATATAGTGTGAATATAGGTATATAGTGTGTGTATATAGGTATATAGTGTGAATATAGGTATATAGTGTGTGTATATAGGTATATAGTGTGTATATATAGGTATATAGTGTGATATATAGGTATATAGTGTGTATATATAGGTATATAGTGTGATATATAGGTATATAGTGTGTATATAGGTATATAGTATGATATATAGGTATATAGCATGATATATAGGTATAGTGTGTGTATATAGGTATATAGTGTGTGTATATAGGTATATAGTGTGTGTATATAGGTATATAGTGTGTGTATATAGTGTGATATATAGGTATATAGTGTGTATATAGTATGATATATAGGTATATAGCGTGAATATAGGTATATAGTGTGTGTATATAGGTATATAGTGTGAATATAGGTATATAGTGTGTGTATATAGGTATATAGTGTGAATATAGGTATATAGTGTGTGTATATAGGTATATAGTGTGTATATATAGGTATATAGTGTGTGTATATGCTCTGAGAATATAGAACACATGGAACATACTGTACTTCTCAACCTAGAAATTGCATTATTGCTTCTGAGAATGTTATTTACGCGTTTTACCACTTCATTACCATCAATGTGTGGAAAGAGCAAAACTTCACCACATCAACTGTCTCTCTACTTCCAGATATGGAGGCTTCAGGAAAGATGTTTTTAGGCCTTCGCCATGTCTACCTTAAAATGATAGGAAGGATTCCTGGTTTATGAACACTGATGGGAAGGGTTCCTGCACATTGTGGAGGGTCATTCTGCACTCTTTCGGGAAGGGTTCCTGCACATTGTGAAGGGTCATTCTGCACTCTTTCGGGAAGGGTTCCTGCACACTGTGGAGGGTCATTCTGCACTCTTTCGGGAAGGGTTCCTGCACATTGTGAAGGGTCATTCTGCACTCTTTCGGGAAGGGTTCCTGCACATTGTGAAGGGTCATTCTGCACTCTTTCGGGAAGGGTTCCTGCACAATGTGAAGGGTCATTCTGCACTCTTTCGGGAAGGGTTCCTGCACAATGTGAAGGGTCATTCTGCACTCTTTCGGGAAGGGTTCCTGCACATTGTGAAGGGTCATTCTGCACTCTTTCGGGAAGGGTTCCTGCACAATGTGAAGGGTCATTCTGCACTCTTTCGGGAAGGGTTCCTGCACATTGTAGAGGGTCATTCTGCACTCTTTCGGGAAGGGTTCCTGCACAATGTGAAGGGTCATTCTGCACTCTTTCGGGAAGGGTTCCTGCACAATGTGAAGGGTCATTCTGCACTCTTTCGGGAAGGGTTCCTGCACACCGTGAAGGGTCATTCTGCACTCTTTCGGGAAGGGTTCCTGCACAATGTGAAGGGTCATTCTGCACTCTTTCGGGAAGGGTTCCTGCACACTGTGGAGGGTCATTCTGCACTCTTTTGGGAAGGGTTCCTGCACACTGTGGAGGGTCATTCTGCACTCTTTCGGGAAGGGTTCCTGCACACCGTGAAGGGTCATTCTGCACTCTTTCGGGAAGGGTTCCTGCACAATGTGAAGGGTCATTCTGCACTCTTTCGGGAAGGGTTCCTGCACAAAGTGAAGGGTCATTCTGCACTCTTTCGGGAAGGGTTCCTGCACACCGTGAAGGGTCATTCTGCACTCTTTCGGGAAGGGTTCCTGCACAATGTGAAGGGTCATTCTGCACTCTTTCGGGAAGGGTTCCTGCACAATGTGAAGGGTCATTCTGCACTCTTTCGGGAAGGGTTCCTGCACACTGTGAAGGGTCATTCTGCACTCTTTCGGGAAGGGTTCCTGCACACTGTGAAGGGTCATTCTGCACACTGAGAAGGGTTCCTGCACACTGTGAAGGGTCATTCTGCACACTGAGAAGGGTTCCTGCACATTTTGGACAGGCAATCTGATGGAGGGTGTCCTGTTTAGCAGCAAATATTCACTTCTTTTATTTGATAATGTGTAAAATATGGGGGTGTAACCTGGGAGGAGCATTTGAGGTCAGATTGGTCGCAGAGCTGGCGTGATTTGTATGGGGTGTGCCCAAAAAATGGGCAATGGGGGGGGGGGCTGTACATAGTAATAAAGTTGCCTTTTTTATTTCTGGGGAAACGCGTAGAGCGATGCCGGGGGCAGCACACGTTATGAATCCGGCGATCTGCATTACCTGGATCTGGACTCGGCTGTTGTAGCGTTACACTGGATGATGCAGGGAGGTCAGAGGTCAGCGTATGGGCGGCGGCGGCGGCGGCTAAATACCAGAATTTTCCGCTCTGCCAACAAGATCCATGAAAGCATTTCTGAAATACTTCATGTCACTGCGAGCTGTCAGTGTGCTCCTCACACCAGTCACTCTAAGGATGGGAACCTGGTGTAGTATATACCGTATACCGACCACAAGTGCCGCAGAAGAGAATTCCAAACACCTGCTGCACTTCATGATCAAAGATGGCCAATCCACCATTGCCCATTTCCCTGGCACAGTGTATAGAGGAAGTTATACCCGTCATGGGTCATCAGATTAAAGCTGCCGTCTTTCCGGATATCCTAGACCCCCTTGTCTACAGCGGTGGTCTCCAAGCTGCGAGCCCGGGGCCAAATTCAGCCCTTTGTTGCCTTTATCTTACCCTTGTGGCACTAATTCTTCTACTGACACCAATGATGGGGCACTATTCCCCCCACTGACACCAATGATGGGGCACTATTCCCCCCACTGACACCAATGATGGGGCACTATTCCTCCCACTGACACCAATGATGGGGCACTATTCCTCCCACTGACACCAATGATGGGGCACTATTCCTCCCACTGACACCAATGATGGGGCACTATTCCTCCCACTGACACCAATGATGGGGCACTATTCCTCCCACTGACACCAATGATGGGGCACTATTCCTCCCACTGACACCAATGATGGGGCACTATTCCTCCCATTGACACCAATGATGGGGCACTATTCCTCCCATTGACACCAATGATGGGGCACTATTCCTCCCACTGACACCAATGATGGGGCACTATTCCTCCCATTGACACCAATGATGGGGCACTATTCCTCCCATTGACACCAATGATGGGGCACTATTCCTCCCACTGACACCAATGATGGGGCACTATTCCTCCCACTGACACCAATGATGGGGCACTATTCCTCCCATTGACACCAATGATGGGGCACTATTCCTCCCACTGACACCAATGATGGGGCACTATTCTTCCCACTGATACCAATGATGGGGCACTATTCCTCCCACTGATACCAATGATGGGACACTGTTCCTCCCACTGATACCAATGACGGGGCACTATTCCTCTCACTGACACCAATGATGGGGCACTATTCCTCCCACTGACACCAATGACGGGGCACTATTCCTCTCACTGACACCAATGATGGGGCACTATTCCTCCCACTGACACCAATGATGGGGCACTATTCCTCCCACTGATACCAATGATGGGGCACTATTCCTCCCACTCACACCAATGATGGGACACTATTCCTCCCACTGACACCAATGATGGGGCACTATTCCTCCCACTGACACCAATGATGGGGCACTATTCCTCCCACTGATACCAATGATGGGGCACTATTCCCCCCACTGATACCAATGATGGGGCACTATTCCTCCCACTGATACAAATGATGGGACACTATTCCTCCCACTGACACCAATGATGGGGCACTATTCCTCCCACTGATACCAATGATGGGGCACTATTCCTCCCACTGATACCAATGATGGGGCACTATTCCTCCCACTGACACCAATGATGGGGCACTATTCCTCTCACTGACACCAATGATGGGGCACTATTCCTCCCACTGACACCAATGATGGGGCACTATTCCTCTCACTGACACCAATGATGGGGCACTATTCCTCCCACTGACACCAATGATGGGGCACTATTCCTCCCACTGACACCAATGATGGGGCACTATTCCTCCCACTGATACCAATGATGGGGCACTATTCCTCCCACTGACACCAATGATGGGGCACTATTGCTCTCACTGATACCAATGATGGGGCACTATTCCTCCCACTGACACCAATGATGGGGCACTATTCCTCCCACTGATACGCCTATGTTGCATAGAACGAGGCTGTGGCTTTCCTCGGGTCCTCACTATGATGTGGCCCACGTTGGGGTGGCCGGGGGCCGCGGCTCTCCTGTGGCTTCTCTAAGCAGATGTAGAATCTTTGTACAAGTCGTGTCTCGCTCCTCTAATCCCCATAATTACAGTTTTCTGTCATTTCTATTTTGGAGTCTTAATAGCGCATTACATCCCCTTCCAAACTCTTTAGGATTGCGGGATTATCGCCTTAATTACATCTTTTTTCATTTTGCACTGATAGCCTTCACCCGTAATTTCTCAGTTCACATGACACTAATGGCGGCTGTGTGCGCGTCCCCCCCGCCCCCGCCGCTCAGTCCGGCCCCTCCTGGTGCTCAGTGTAGGACTGTCAGCTGCAGGCGTGAGAATCTAAACCTCTTCCAAAGGAAATCTGCACTCTTTGTTTCTGGATGCGGACACACAGCTGTATACACAGAGGAAATCCATGTACAGGAGATGCATTGCTGACCATCCAGTCCTGAGATTTACACAGCTCTGCCACGTAGCACAGCCCTGGAAGAGCAGGGACCTGATTTGTCTCTTCTGCAGTTCAGTATTAGCTCTTGCCCCCCCAAACCCCCCCACCCCCCAGCCTGTGATTGGCCACTGAAAGAAGAAGTAGCTGCCTGATGATCTCGTCTCTCTGACTCTTTCTTATCAGCGTTCTCCTTAATAAGCACTGCGGCACTGCTGATTGGCTCCTTGTGCTGCCTCTCCCTCTTTCAGGTTGAGCTCTGCTGTAGGCTAGGTTCACACTCATGCGGGTAGTTGCAGAAATTGTACCTGTTTTCCGCACCCACAACCACCCACAACCAGAACAGGTTGTTCTTATGGAGGAGGGGGGAAAAATGAACTACTTCCCGCAAACTGCCGTCATTATATATGACGTAGAATACCGGAGTCCTGGCAGCAGATAGCAGATTGCTGCCATAGCCCCGGTATTTTCTTCAGGTGACATAAGGATAGCACAGTGGTGTAGTGGGCAGCACAGTGGTGTGGTGGTTAGCACTCTCGCCTAGCAGTAAGACGGTCGCTGGTTCTAAATCCCAACCACAACACTACCTGCCTGGAGTTTGCATGTTCTCCCTGTGCCTGTGTGGGTTTCCTCCGGGTACTCCGGTTTCCTCCCACACTATAAAGACATGCAGGTAGGGAAATTGGCTTCTGTCCAAAATTGTCCCTGGTATATGAATGGGGACCTTGGATTGTGGGCTCCTTGAGGGTAGGGACTGATGTGAGTGTGCGATGTACAGGGGTAGGGACAATTGTAGACACTGAGGATGATCTGGATGGACTGGTGTCTTTATTCCACCTTACTAACTATGTAACTATGTAGCACTGAGATGGAGAACCTGCAATTTGTATATAAATCCTGATTAAGGAATGGTGGCCATACAGTGGGGCAAAACAGTATTTAGTTGGCCACCAATTGTCCAAGTTCTCCCACTTAAGAAGATGAGAGAGGCCTGGAATGCTCATCATAGGGATCACCTCAACTATGAGAGACGACATCTGGAAACAAATCTAATTACATTCTCTGATATGGAAAGAATTTATTGGCAAATTATGGTGGAAAATAATTATTTGGTCATAAAAGTTCATCTCAATACTTTGTTACCGGTATATATCCTTTGTTGGCGATGACAGAGGTCTTCACAGAGATCTTCACAGAGGTCTTCACAGAGGTCTTCACAGAGGTCTTCACAGAGGCCTTCACAGAGGTCTTCACAGAGATCTTCACAGAGGTCTTCACAGAGGTCTTCACAGAGATCTTCACAGAGGTCTTCACAGAGGTCTTCACAGAGATCTTCACAGAGGTCTTCACAGAGGTCTTCACAGAGGTCTTCACAGAGGTCTTCACAGAGATCTTCACAGAGATCTTCACAGAGGTCTTCACAGAGGTCTTCACAGAGGTCTTCACAGAGGCCTTCACAGAGGTCTTCACAGAGGCCTTCACAGAGGTCTTCACAGAGATCTTCACAGAGGCCTTCACAGAGGTCTTCACAGAGATCTTCACAGAGGTCTTCACAGAGGCCTTCACAGAGGTCTTCACAGAGGTCTTCACAGAGATCTTCACAGAGGTCTTCACAGAGGTCTTCACAGAGATCTTCACAGAGGTCTTCACAGAGGTCTTCACAGAGGTCTTCACAGAGGCCTTCACAGAGATCTTCACAGAGATCTTCACAGAGGTCTTCACAGAGGTCTTCACAGAGATCTTCACAGAGGTCTTCACAGAGGTCTTCACAGAGATCTTCACAGAGGTCTTCACAGAGGCCTTCACAGAGGCCTTCACAGAGGTCTTCACAGAGGCCTTCACAGAGGTCTTCACAGAGGTCTTCACAGAGGTCTTCACAGAGATCTTCACAGAGGTCTTCACAGAGATCTTCACAGAGGCCTTCACAGAGGTCTTCACAGAGGTCTTCACAGAGATCTTCACAGAGGTCTTCACAGAGATCTTCACAGAGGCCTTCACAGAGATCTTCACAGAGGTCTTCACAGAAGTCTTCACAGAGGCCTTCACAGAGATCTTCACAGAGGCCTTCACAGAGGTCTTCACAGAGGCCTTCACAGAGGTCTTCACAGAGGTCTTCACAGAGGTCTTCACAGAGGTCTTCACAGAGGTCTTCACAGAGGCCTTCACAGAGATCTTCACAGAGGTCTTCACAGAGGCCTTCACAGAGGTCTTCACAGAGATCTTCACAGAGGCCTTCACAGAGATCTTCACAGAGATCTTCACAGAGGTCTTCACAGAGGTCTTCACAGAGGTCTTCACAGAGGCCTTCACAGAGATCTTCACAGAGGTCTTCACAGAGGTCTTCACAGAGGTCTTCACAGAGGCCTTCACAGAGGCCTTCACAGAGATCTTCACAGAGGCCTTCACAGAGGTCGTCACAGAGATCTTCACAGAGGCCTTCACAGAGGTCTTCACAGAGGCCTTCACAGAGGTCTTCACAGAGGTCTTCACAGAGGTCTTCACAGAGATCTTCACAGAGGCCTTCACAGAGGTCTTCACAGAGGCCTTCACAGAGGCCTTCACAGAGGCCTTCACAGAGATCTTCACAGAGGCCTTCACAGAGATCTTCACAGAGGCCTTCACAGAGGCCTTCACAGAGGTCTTCACAGAGATCTTCACAGAGGTCTTCACAGAGGCCTTCACAGAGATCTTCACAGAGGTCTTCACAGAGGCCTTCACAGAGATCTTCACAGAGGCCTTCGCAGAGGTCTTCGCAGAGGTCTTCGCAGAGGCCTTCGCAGAGGTCTTCGCAGAGGCCTTCGCAGAGGCCTTCGCAGAGGTCTTCGCAGAGGTCTTCGCAGAGGCCTTCGCAGAGGTCTTCGCAGAGGCCTTCGCAGAGGCCTTCGCAGAGGCCTTCGCAGAGGTCTTCGCAGAGGTCTTCGCAGAGGCCTTCACAGAGGTCTTCACAAGGTTGTCACACACTGTTGCTGGTATGTTGGCCTCCATGTCCTCCATGCAGATCTCCTTTAGAGCAGTGCTGTTTTGGGGCTCTCTCTGGGCAACTTGGACTTTCAACTCCCTCCAAAGGTTTTCTATGGGGTTGAGATCTGGAGACTTGCTAGGCCACTCCAGGACCTTGAAATGCTTCTTACGAAGCCGCTCCTTCCTTGCCCGGGCGGTGTGTTTGGGGTCATTGTCATGCTGAAAGACCCAGCCACGTTTCATCTTCAATGCCCTTGCTGATGGGAAGAGGTTTGCGCTCAAAATCTCACGATACATGGCCCCATTCATTCTTTCACATAGACGGATCAGTCGCCCTGTTCCCTTTGCAGAGAAACAGCCCCAAAGCGTGATGTTGCCACCCCCATGCTTCACAGTAGGTATGGTGTTCTTTGGTTGCAACTCGGCATTCTCTCTCCTCCAAACACGACGAGTTGTGTTTCTACCAAACAGTTCTACTTTGGTTTCATCTGACCATATGACATTCTCCCAATCCTCTTCTGGATCATCCAAATGCTCTCTAGCAAACCTCAGACGGGCCCGGACATGTACTGGCTTAAGCAGGGGGACACGTCTGGCACTGCAGGATCTGGCGGCGGTGTAGTGTGTTACTGATGGTAGCCTTTGTTACGTTGGTCCCAGCTCTCTGCAGGTCATTCACTAGGTCCCCCCCACCCGTGTGGCTCTGAGATTTTTGCTCACCATTCTTGTGATCATTTTGACCCCACGGGGTGAGATCTTGCGTTGAGCCCCAGATGGAGGGAGATTATCGGTGGTCTTGTATGTCTTCCATTTTCTAATTATTGCTCCCACAGTTGATTTCTTCACACCAAGCTGCTTGCCTATTGCAGATTCAGTCTTCCCAGCCTGGTGCAGGTCTACAATTTTGTTTCTGGTGTCCTTCGACAGCTCTTTAGTGTTCACCATAGTGGATTTTGGGGGGGGGACAAGACCGCCAAAGTCGGAAGAAGAGAAGGCGGTGACAGAAGACCGGGCCACCGCTAGAAAAAGAGCTATAAGAAGATAGCGGAGGCCCGGCAAGAAGAACCCGAAGAGGGGGACAAGACCCCCAAAGTTGGAAGCGCCGTTTTTTCAGTGTAGGGCAGTCAGTATCTCACAAAAGTAAGTACACCCCTCACATTTGTGTAAATCTTTTATAGCGTTGTATGGTCTTGGCCACCGTGCTGCAGCTCAGTTTCAGGGTCTTGGCAATCATCTTATAGCCTAGGCCGTCTTTATGTAGAGCGACAATTCTTCTCTTTTTCAGATCTTCAGAGAGTTCTTTGCCATGAGGTGCCATGTTGAGCTTCCAGTGACCAGTATGAGAGAGTGAGAGCGATAACACCAAATTTAACACACCTGCTCCCCATTCACACCTGAGACCTTGTAACACTTACGAGTCACATGACACCTGGGGAGGGAAAATGGCTAATTGGGTCCCAATTTGGACATTTTCACTTAGGGGTGTACTGACTTTTGTTGCCAGCGGTTTAGACATGAATGGCTGTGTGTTGAGTTATTTTGAAGGGACAGGAAATTTACACTGTTATACAAGCTGTACACTCACTACTTTACATTGTAGACAAGTGTCATTTCTTCAGTGTTGTCACATGAAAAGAGAGAAGAAAAGATTTACACAAATGTCACTGAGAGGTGTACTTACTTTTGTCAGATACTGTATATAAAACAAATCTTCAAGTTCATTGGTCACACCAAAAATTTAAACAATAATTTATTTCACTTCAATTTTTGTGGTGGGTTGGTGGCTGCGGTGAAGGTGGAGGAAGAGCCATTGGCAGGCGCTCTCCTCCTTGTCATGTTGTTGTTGTGTTTTGTTTTATCTGTTGCTGTTTGAACTTGTCCCGAGACTTGGAAAACTTGTTCCTGATAATTATACCCGACACCCAAAACAACCTGTTCTTGGCCGGCTGACAGCAGGGCTGGTCCTGAACGAGGCCGCCGATGGCTTGTTTACCGGAGCAGGTTTTATGGCCGGCGTGTTTGTCGTCACCTCCCAAGAATTAACCTTTAGACGGTTTAAGGCGGGCTGCCCTCCCTGGTGATAGGTCAATGCGGCTGGATCTCCCGAGGACTGAAATCGGCAGAATCGCATGCGGGGAAAACTTCCCGGACCTCCATTAGCTTGAGACAGCTTGTGGCTCTTATTATAGAACAAAGAAAAATTCCCACCTCAGAGATGAGCTACAGTCCACCATACTTACAAAATATTTAGTTTTTAGTTTAAAGGGAATCTTGATCATTTTTTGAGGTGCACACAAATGTGTGGTCAGAGAATGCGCATGCATGGCCACGGAAAAGGCTCTGTTAAAAACCCATCTCCTGACTGCACCTCCTTATTGCATCTCCTGACCCCATCTAATGAACCATCTCCTGACCCCATCTCCTTATCGCATCTCCTGACCCCATCTCCTGCTTCATCTGCTGACCCCATCTCCTGCTTCATCTGCTGACCCCATCTCCTGCTTCATCTGCTGACCCCATCTCCTGACTCATCTCCTGACCCCATCTAATGAACCATCTCCTGTCCCCATCTCCTTATCGCATCTCCTGACCCCATCTCCTTATCTCATCTCCTGACCCCATCTCCTGACTCATCTGCTGACCCCATCTCCTGACTCATCTCCTGACCCCATCTAATGAACCATCTCCTGACCCCATCTCCTTATCGCATCTCCTGACCCCATCTCCTTATCGCATCTCCTGACCCCATCTCCTGACTCATCTGCTGACCCCATCTCCTGACCCCATCCAATGACCCATCTCCTAACCCCATCCAATGAGCCATCTCCTGGCTCATCTGCTGACCCCATCTCCTGACTCATCTGCTGACCCCATCTCCTGACTCATCTGCTGACCCCATCTCCTGACTCATCTCCTGACCCTATCTCCTGACCCCATCCAATGACCCATCTCCTGACCCCATCCAATGACCCATCTCCTGACCACATCTCCTGACCCCATCCAATGACCCATCTCCTGACTCATCTGCTGACTCCATCTCCTGACCCCATCCAATGACTCATCTCCTGACCCCATCTCCTGAGCCATCTCCTGACCCCATCTCCTGACCCCATCCAATGACCCATCTCCTGACCCCATCTCCTGACCCCATCTCCTGACCGTATCTCCTGAGCCATCTCCTGACCCATCTCCTGACCCCATCCAATGACCCATCTCCTGACCACCTCCAATGACTCATCTCCTGACCCCATCCAATGACTCATCTCCTGACCCCATATCCTGACCCCTTGCCCCTCCAGTTCTCTCAACCTTCTCCCCCCAAATTTTTTAATTCCTAAATTACTTGTATCTTCTGGCCATTCTGGTGATCTCACAGGTCTTTCCTCTTTTTGCCCAGTATCGCCGTTGGGCGGACTTTGTACAGCACTGGCCACTCATGTATTGACGTGTGAGCGCTGTTCACCTTATCAGTACTGTGAATCCAGGCCGATGTACCGTATCCATGACATCCTGGGCTCGCAGTACGGCATTGAATGACACTGGCTGTCATTCAACCTGGAAGAAGAGCAAGGTGCCGAGGAGGCGCATGCAGATGGCAGTACTGCTGCGTGTAGGAGGTGAGTACTGCTAATTAAAATACATACTTTTTTTTTTTTTTTAGTATCTTTAAAAAAAAAGCTGGATTTCGGCTTTAGGTTAGACCTCCACAGACTTGCTTTCTTTCCTTTTGCTTCTCTTTTGCACCTATCCAGGGCCGCAATTTGAAATCATGGGGCTCCATTCAGCCTACCTGACAGGTAACCCCCCCTCCCCCCTCTATGTGATGGCAGCCGTGGTCCTCTGGGGGCTCCAAACCTCTCGTAACTGAGTAGTAAGGTGGTGACTCCCCACCCCCACCCCTGTCTCACCAGCATTGGCTCTCGCACTACCCCTTGCAAAGACTTATGGACATTTTCTGTTTCACCCCTTTGTTTTCAGACTGGAAGGAACGTGGGGAGGGGGTGGATGGATGCCTGCTCCTCCTCTCACATCCAATCACTTTCTTCTTACTTTGTAGTGGAAAGAATTTCGGAGCAGCCTGTGAATGAAGTGGGAGGCAGCAAGGCCTGAGCCCTCCTGCTGACCCATTGAGGCCCGGTAACCCATATTGGTGGCCCTTCTCCTTTATGCCACTGAAATCAAAACCCCCTACCCACCTCTGAGCACCCCTTGTATCCACCCCCTTCCCACCTCTGAGCACCCCTTGTATCCACCCCCTACCCACCTCTCAGAATCCCTTGTCTCCACCCCATACCCACCTCTGACCACCCCTGGTCTCCACCTCCTACCCACCTCTGAGCATCCTTTGTCTTCACCCAATGCCCACCTCTGAGCACCCCTTGTCTCCACCCCCTACCCACCTCTGAGCATCCTTGTCTCCACCCCCTACCCAGCTCTGAGCACCCCTGGTCTCCACTCCCTACCCACCTCTGAGCACCCCTTGTATTCACCCCCTACCCATCTCTGAGCATCCCTTGTCTCCACCCCCTACCCACCTCTGAGCACCCCTTGTCTCCACCCCCTACCCACCTCTGAGCACCCCTTGTATTCACCCCCTACCCATCTCTGAGCATCCCTTGTATCCACCCCCTACCCACCTCTGAGCACCCCTTGTATTCACCCCCTACCCACCTCTCAGAATCCCTTGTCTCCACCCCCTACCCACCTCTGACCACCCCTGGTCTCCACCTCCTACCCACCTCTGAGCACCCTTTGTCTTCACCCCTTGCCCACCTCTGAGCACCCCTTGTCTCCACCCCCTACCCACCTCTGAGCACCCCTTGTCTCCACCCCCTACCCACCTCTGAGCACCCCTTGTCTTCACCCCATGCCCACCTCTGAGCAACCCTTGTCTTCACCCCATGCCCACCTCTGAGCAACCCTTGTCTCCACTCCCTACCCACCTCTAAGAACCCCTTGTATTCACCCCCTACCCACCTCTGAGCATCCCTTGTCTCCACCCCCTACCCACCTCTGAGCACCCCTTGTATTCACCCCCTACCCATCTCTGAGCATCCCTTGTCTCCACCCCTTAGCCACCTCTGAGCACCCCTTGTATTCACCCCCTACCCACCTCTGAGCACCCCTTGTCTCCACCCCCTACCCACCTCTGAGCACCCCTTGTCTCCACTCCCTACCCACCTCTGAGCACCCCTTGCATTCACCCCCTACCCATCTCTGAGCATCCCTTGTCTCCACCCCCTACCCACATCTGAGTACAGTTCCTTGGTTTCACCGCCTACCTACTGCCCAATACCATCTCTTTTAGAGAATACAGAACTAAGTATCATTTTGTGGTGCTACCCTGTTTCCCCTAAAATAAGACCTAGTGTGATTGTCGGTGATAGCTGCAATAAAAGCCCTACCCCCCAAATAAGCCCTAGTTAAAGTCCTTGTAGGTCTTCTTTTCAGGGTAGGGCTTATTTTTGAGGAAACAGAGTAGGGCTTATTTGGGTGGTAGGGCTTATATTGCAGCCAACACCGACAATCACGCTAGGTCTTATTTTAGGGGAAACAGGGTAAGTAATTTGCATTGAATTTGTGGATAACAATAAAGGCAGTAAAATGTATCCCCTGCAGCCAGAAACAATAATCCCCCCAGAAACTATAGAACCCTTGGTAACAATAGACCCCAAAGCAACAGTAGATCAGCCCCAGCAACAATAGATCCCCACCAGCAACTGAAGATCTCTCAGTAGCCAGCGCCAATAGACCCTCCAGCACACCACCCTAGCACCCCTTCAGTGCTAAATGTGCCGGAACTGTGTTCTCCCGTCTTTCCGTTGCCTCGAAGTACCGGGGATTTCTTTTGGCTCCTAAAGGTGTAGAGTATATAAAGATTACAATCTCTGTTGCTGGACATCTGTAAAATGATGGATTAGCGATCATTATCTTTCCCAGGGGACAGCGGTCACAAGGACAAATAATGGGCTGTATCTTTTCAACAGGTACACAGACAACAACATTTCAAACTTCCCGGAAGTTCTAACTCTTCCACTCCATCTATAACTAGAAGAAAACTTTGGGGCTGGAGTTCTACTTTAAGAAGGCCAGTCTATATTGTGGACTCCGAGCATCTTTCTCCTCCGTATTTCACAAGGAGGCGGGGACTAAACTTCCATTATCACGGTCAGCCAATCAGAATTCCTCTGGGAAGGAAAGCTTTTCCTCTATGGGACGCTGTGCCTTCCATGTTGTCCTTCCTCTTTGGAGCGCCTCGTTATTCCCGGTCAGGTCACATTAAGGCCCCATAAACACGTTCTCTCCGGATGATAATCGCTTTAATAAACAGTTTGGAAATATAACCTAGATACATAATTAGCTGGTGTTATTTATGGAATCTAGGGCACACGTATAACACATTGCTTCTACAAAGTCCCATTATTTTGTACTAATAACAGTTTAGGTTGTACTATTGCAGTCCAGGCTGTCGCCGTTCCGCAATAAAGCGCCACAAGTATCTTCAGGAGCGGCGCACATCCCAAGCCCAGTGTGGGTTCAGAACAACCCTTTAAGTCATACAACACTTTAGAGTGTTCTTCATGCCAGTCATACATGTGGAGATTTTCTTTTTGGGGGGGGCATATTTTTTTGCTTGGATTATGCTAAAAGAAGAGGTTTGGAGGGGAGGATTTGTGCTGGGGGGGGGGGGGGTTCGGCTGGGAATTTTTGCTAGGAGGGGACAATGGGGGGTGGAGTGTACTGGAAAGGGATATCTGGAGGGCAATGATTGGTGCTGGGGGGGGGGGGGATTTCGGTAGGGAATTTTTGCTAGGATGGGGGTGTACTGGAAGGGGAGATCTGGAGGGCAATGATTGGTGCTGGGGGGGGGGGGGGGGTGGTTCGGCAGGGAATTTTTGCTAGGATGGGGGTGTACTGGAAGGGGAGATCTGGAGGGCAATGATTGGTGCTGGGGGGAGGGGGGTTCGGTAGGGAATTTTTGCTAGGATGGGGGTGGGGGTGTAATGGAAGGGGAGATCTGGAGGGCAATAATTGGTGCTGGGGGGGGGGGGGTTCGGCAGGGAATTTTTGCTAGGATGGGGATGGGGGTGGACTGGAAGGGGAGATCTGGAGGGCAATGATTGGTGCTGGGGGGGGGGGGGGGGGGGGTTCGGCAGCAATTTTTTGCTAGGGTGAGGGTGTACTGGAAGGGGAGATCTGGAGGGCAATGATTGGTGCTGGGGGGGGGGGGGGCTTTTTCCATTTTTATTTTGGAAGAAGTTTGACTTGCAGAGAGAATGTATGCTTAGGGGGGGCTGAGCATGCAGATCAGAGCTGGGGAGTGGGGGAGGATTTGTGCTAGGAGGGGTGATTTTTTTTGAGCAGGGGGACTTTTGCTGGGGGAGGGGGGGGGGGTCTGGGCTGGAAGGGGAGATCTGGGAGGGTGAGAAATGTTACATATTTGTATAGGGAGAATTTTGTCTTGTAGAGGGGATTTATTATTAGGGGGGGGGGGAGTATCCAAATCAATAATGGGGATGGGGTAAGAGGCTTTGTGCTAGGAGGGGTGATTCTTTTGGTAGGGGGATTTTTGCTAGGAGAGTACAATTGAGGGGATTGGGGGGGGGGGGGGGTAGGCTGGAAGGAAAGATCTTGGGGGTGGCAAAGATTGATGTTGGGAGGGGGGAACTTGTACTTGGAGGAGGAGACATTTTTGTTTGGGGAGAATTTTGGCTTGGAGATGGAGTCTATGCTTAGGGAGGCGAGCATGCAGACCAGTGCTGAATTTTTTTTTGGGGGGGGAGGGGGGTTTGCTGAGACATGATGTTCACACATCATGGGGGGGTGCAGTTTGTCATCTTCTCCCTTATTATTTGGCGACCTTGCCCCAGCACTGGTTAAGAGGTCTGATTTCATGACTAAACCCCACCCGCCAACCCCCTTTCCAGTAACGGCTCCCTTATTAGCTACTAAGGAACTGGGGGGGTGGCAGTTGACAGGAAGACTCAGGAAGCCTGGCATTTAGTGGCAATCGGAAACCAGCTTCAGAGGGGCACATAGAGGGGAATTTTCTGGCTACCAAATGTAATAGAAGACACCTTGGGGTTGGTTTACTAAAACTGGTGGGTGCAAAATCTGGTGCAGCTCTACATAGAAACCAATCAGCTTCCATTTTTTTTTTTGTCAAAGCTTAATGGAACAAGTTAGAAGCTTCGAGTTATCCCCGTATGAGTTGGAACTTGTTCAGAGCTGAGGACTCCATTCCCCTGCCCTGTGGGAGCTCAGGGTGTTTGAGCGGCCAATCTCCAAGCACCAGTGCTACCATGTGGGAATGAGTCCCATCCTCCTCCATACCCAGAACTACCAGGTATTTCCCATTTATTGCAGAACGACAAGAGTGAAAAGGGCAGGTAAATATGTCATATTGGTGGGACCACCATCAGAAATGAACCGGTTGATTTGCTCTTTATAGGCAATGCCCAGGTCCTCTTTTAAGGAACGTTGACTGTAGGGCCCACCAAGCTTGAAGCTTCAAGGTGGCCATAGACTTGTGTGGACAAACACGATTTAACCTCCTGGATGCAAGTCTACCAGCTGGCAACGTGTACACGTGGCTCAGCTCAGGGTATGTGTTTTAACTGTATGGCGAGGAGAGGAGAAGAAGGGGGCTAGACAGCTCTTGGTGCCACCTCCATCTCCAAGGATGGAATTTAAATATCAAACTAGAATTGCAAACCTGTCCATTCCTTTATTCCCCTCTCAAGGTCGGTAGGTTGGTAGATGTCCATTGCCACCTTAAACTTGATATCAGAAGTTAAACAGAAAACAAAAAACACTTACCCGTTCAGCAGAGGCGCCCATGGTGGCATATAGTGGTATCAATGTAGGGGGTCAAAGTTGTTTTAATTTAAGGTGATGAACAAACAAATGTATTGAGTACACCCAAAAAAGTCCCACACTTCATGCTTGCCCTGCAGTCAGTGGCATGAGTCCATGTTGACCTTGAATCCTGCCGGTGATTGCAAAGCAAGCAGGAAGCATAACACTTTTTTATGTAACACGAGGAAGTTGTGGATCAGCCACAAAACATCTTTTAGGTGCACTAAATCATTTTGATGATTCATCATAAATGACAACGACTTTTATACCATCATATGCCACCATGGGCACCAATGCCGTATCGGTGTTTGATGGTTATATTGTTCATTGCTCTTCTGAAGATGCCACCCTGTTATCCCCAATGAGGACCTAGGGCCGAGTTCCCCCGGGCATAGAGAGCGACCATTTCCTACTTGGAGACGAGGGTGTTCTCTATTCGCCTACCTGGAAGGTTGGATTTACCACCATACTTGGTTGTTGGCACCCTAACCTAATGTACTGTAAGCTATATTCTTTATCTTTTTTGAATATCTGTTGTTCAATATCATCGTTGATGAATTATTGCACCACGAGGGCTCTCCCACTTTTTTCTAATGGACACCTCAGAGCTTTTTTTTCTTTTGAAACACCATTCTAAAGGACCACCAACTCATAGACATTGTTAAACTTTATACAAAGCCAGAAAGTATTCACAGCGCTTCGCTTTTTCCACATTTTGTTATGTTACACCCTTATTCCAAAATGGGTTAAATGTATTATTTTCCTCAAAATTCTACAAACATCCCCCATAAATGTGAAAGAAGTTTGTTTGAAATCTTTGCAAATTGATTAAAAATAAAAAAGGAAAAGATCCCATGTACATAAGTATCACAGGCTCCTCCCATGTACATAAGTATCACAGGCTCCTCCCATGTACATAAGTATCACAGGCTCCTCCCATGTACATAAGTATCACAGGCTCCTCCCATGTACATAAGTATCACAGGCCCCTCCCATGTACATAAATATCACAGGCCCCTCCCATGTACATAAGTATCACAGGCTCCTCCCATGTACACAAGTATCATAGGCTCCTCCCATGTACACAAGTATCACAGGCTCCTCCCATGTACACAAGTATCACAGGCTCCTCCCATGTACACAAGTATCACAGACTCCTCCCATGTACATAAGTATCACAGGCTCCTCCCATGTACACAAGTATCACAGACTCCTCCCATGTACATAAGTATCACAGGCTCCTCCCATGTACACAAGTATCACAGACTCCTCCCATGTACACAAGTATCACAGGCTCCTCCCATGTACACAAGTATCACAGGCTCCTCCCATGTACACAAGTATCACAGGCTCCTCCCATGTACACATGTATCACAGGCTCCTCCCATGTACACAAGTATCACAGGCTCCTCCCATGTACACAAGTATCACAGGCTCCTCCCATGTACACAAGTATCACAGGCTCCTCCCATGTACATAAATATCACAGGCCCCTCCCATGTACATAAGTATCACAGGCTCCTCCCATGTACATAAGTATCACAGGCTCCTCCCATGTACATAAGTATCACAGGCTCCTCCCATGTACACAAGTATCACAGGCTCCTCCCATGTACACAAGTATCACAGGCTCCTCCCATGTACACAAGTATCACAGGCTCCTCCCATGTACACAAGTATCACAGGCTCCTCCCATGTACACAAGTATCACAGGCTCCTCCCATGTACACAAGTATCACAGGCTCCTCCCATGTACACAAGTATCACAGGCTCCTCCCATGTACACAAGTATCACAGGCTCCTCCCATGTACATAATTATCACAGGCTCCTCCCATGTACACAAGTATCACAGGCTCCTCCCATGTACACAAGTATCACAGGCTCCTCCCATGTACACAAGTATCACAGGCTCCTCCCATGTACATAAGTATCACAGACTCCTCCCATGTACAGAAGTATCACAGACTCCTCCCATGTACAGAAGTATCACAGGCTCCTCCCATGTACATAACTATCACAGGCTCCTCCCATATACAGAAGTATCACAGGCTCCTCCCATGTACATAAGTATCACAGGCTCCTCCCATATACAGAAGTATCACAGGCTCCTCCCCTGTACATAATTAGTTACAAATACTGCAGCTGCTGACTTTTAATAATCGGACACTTACCTGTCCCAGGGTCCAGCGATGCGGGGGAACAAAGGGCCCCCCCTCGTTTCCCGCTCCCCTCGAGGTACCAGCATTCGTAACTATGGGCACCTGGCTGTGGCTTCACAGCCGGGCACCCACTGCGCATGTGCGAGCAGCGCAGGGCGCCGTGATACGCCGCACAGTCATCTGGGACACGTGACAGGTCCCAGATGACTGTGCGGCGCCGAGGGGAAGTGATGTCACCAGCCCGGGCAAGGAAGAAGGCAGACTACGAGGGACCCCCCTAGCAAAAGGTATTTAGAGGTGAATAAAAAAATTTTTTTCACAATTATTTTTTTTTTTTTTTTAAGAATTTTAAGCACTTTTTTATTTTTTGGTGGCAACACCACTTTAATCAATTTTGGAATAAGGCTGCAACATAACAAAATGTGGAAAGAGTTAAGCGCTGTGAAAACTTTCTGAATGCAATGTAAATCTGTCCAGGTATTTCATCACCCGATTTCTGCTGAAGGAGACAATTGGCCAATCTGTAGTCCCCTGCCAGCAGAGATCAGGTGGTCATGTGATGACTTGTAGTGGGAGCCTAAGGGCAATGTTTCCTTTAGTACAGGAGGCTTTCGTTTTAAGAATATGAATTTCATACAGCAGGATGGATGCCGGTTTTTCATTTTGCTTCCACTTTATTACCATTTACACAGTTCTAAACGTTCTGCATTATGACATCTCATTTATCTGGAGGTAGATTGCTGATAAAAGCAGCAATAAAGTTTGTTTTGTTTTTTTGATCCTTCCATAAAAAGTTTGTAGGAGGTTCTTCCTTTATTAAACTCCATAATGTGCACCTGTCACCGTAAACGGCGTGATGTCACTTTCTAATAGTGTGTAAAACACACTCATTTTATTGGGAATCTGCAAATGTTTTGAGTCATCATTTTTAGATGCTGCAGATTGAAGGTCCTTCCTCATTTAGCTGGAACATTGGAAATATGTTGTCACTTCCTTCCATCACCAGAGGAAGCAGACTTCCTAAAATTCTGTTTGTAAATTTACCCAAACTTTATTTTATTTTATTTTGCAGTTCATAGCTTAGGTTAGCCAATCAAAAGAATCACTTAAACCAGCATGCCTCAAAGTTCTTTGGCGTTCTTCCAGCGTTCCTCAGCGTTCTTCCAACGTTCTTCCAACGTTCTTCCAGCGTTCCTCAAAGTTCTTCGGCATTCTTCCAGCGTTCCTCAGCGTTCTTCCAGTGTTTCTCAACGTTCTTCCAGTGTTCCTCAGCGTTCTTCCAGCGTTTCTCAACATTCTTCCAGCGTTCCTCAAAGTTCTTCGGCATTCTTCCAGCGTTCCTCAGTGTTCTTCCAGCGTTCTTCCAGCGTTCCTCAGCGTTCTTCCAACGTTCTTCCAGCGTTCCTCAAAGTTCTTCGGCATTCTTCCAGCGTTCCTCAGCGTTCTTCCAGTGTTTCTCAACGTTCTTCCAGTGTTCCTCAGCGTTCTTCCAGTGTTTCTCAACGTTCTTCCAGTGTTCCTCAAAGTTCTTCGGCATTCTTCCAGCGTTCCTCAGCGTTCTTCCAGCGTTTCTCAACGTTCTTCCAGCGTTCCTCAAAGTTCTTTTTGCATTCCTCAGCGTTCTTCCAGCGTTTCTCAACGTTCTTCCAGCGTTCCTCAAAGTTCTTTGGCGTTCTTCCAGCGTTCCTCAAAGTTCTTCGGCGTTCCTCAAAGTTCTTCGGTGTTCTTCCAGCGTTCCTCAGGGTTCTTCCAGTGTTTCTCAACGTTCTTCCAGCGTTCCTCAAAGTTCTTCAGCGTTCTTCCAGCGTTCCTTAAAGGGGTTGTAAAGGTAATTTTTTTATTTTCTACATAGGTTCCTTTGAGCTAGTGCATTGTTGGTTCACTTACCTTTTCCTTTGATTTCCCTTCTAAATGTTTTTTTGCTTTGTCTGAATATCTCACTTCCTGTTTCTCCTCAGTAAACTTCTCACCATCATTCGAGCTGGTGGTTAGTCAGCCAGAACAGCTTACTAAACAGCTTACTGAGGAGGAACAGGAAGTGAGAAATTCAGACAAAGAAAACAAAGAAAAAAAAACATTTAGAAGGGAAATCGAAGGAAAAGATAAGTGAACCAACAATGCACTAGCTTAAAGGAAGCTATGTAGAAAATAAAAAATTTACCTTTACAACCCCTTTAATGTTCTTCAGCGTTCTTCCAGCGTTCCTTAATGTTCTTCAGCGTTCTTCCAGCTTTTCTCAACGTTCTTCCAGCGTTCCTCAACGTTCTTCAGCGTTCTTCCAGCGTTTCTCAACATTCTTCCAGCGTTTCTCAACGTTCTTCCAGCGTTTCTCAACGTTCTTCCAGCTTTTCTCAACGTTCTTCCAGCGTTCCTCAACGTTCTTCAGCGTTCTTCCAGCGTTTCTCAACGTTCTTCCAGCGTTTCTCAACGTTCTTCCAGCGTTTCTCAACGTTCTTCCAGCGTTTCTCAATGTTCTTCAGCGTTCCTCAATGTTCTTCAACGTTCTTTCAACGTTTCTCAATGTTCTTCATCGTTCTTCCAGCGTTTCTCAATGTTCTTCATCGTTCTTCCAGCGTTTCTCAATGTTCTTTATCGTTCTTCCAGCGTTTCTCAATGTTCTTCAGCATTCCTCAATGTTCTTCATCGTTCTACCAGCGTTTCCCAACGTTCTTCCAGCGTTTCTCAATGTTCTTCAGCGTTCTTCCAGTGTTCCTCAATGTTTTTCATCGTTCTTCCAGCGTTTCTCAATGTTCTTCCAGCGTTTCTCAATGTTCTTCCAGCATTTCTTAACATTCTTCAACGTTATTCTAGCGTTTCTCAACATTTTGTTTTAGTTGTGACACCATATTTAAGATTGCAAAATCTAGAGGCTACCCAATCTTAAATGTTTAAAAAATGTTTTACTTACTAATGGGTAACCTGAGCCTGGGATGATGCACACAACCACCTTGGTGAAATTATCTTCACAAATCGGAAGCCCCCCCATTACATCAGAGACCCCCTTCACATGAGAGTCCTCCCATCATATTAGAGGTCCCCATCACATCAGACCTCATTATTTCAAATGGTGGTCCTGTCTGTTCTCCTTTAATTTGTATGGGGCAGAAAGAACAGTGGAGGACCGCTGAGGCATGGGGACCCCGTGGACCAGAGAGGGTTGGCGGGTCTATGCTCAGAGTTGGGGTAAAGTCAGTATTTCTGTACTGCTCGTGGCCCAGTGTCTCCCAGACATAGTAGCCAAACGTGGTGTGTACCGACACATTGCAGTCCTCACTATCATCAGGCGTAACCCTGATGACGTCATTTATGACGAAACGATCGTCGGGACTGATACGTACACACGCTTTTGTGCATGGGCGATCCTATCTGGCCATTTACAGGGGATTAGTTTGGATTTATGTATCTATCTGCCTGCATTCTACTAATCTGATCTACTGATGGTTTTTGCCACTACTTCATAGTCTGTTAAGAGCCTTTGGGTTTACCAATTAAGGACACCTGAGAGAGCACGTTGCCTTCTCTTCAGTGGATGAGAGATCCAAGTCAAGCTCTGTATGACCTCCCTGAGTAAGGGGGGGGGGGGGGGGGGGGGGTCGCAGGCTTTCTGGTAAACCTCCAATTTTTACTTTGGTGATGGGTGTCACCCAGCTGGCTGTTTGATCATCATTTCAACACGGTTTAGCAATGGACTTTACACGTGGACTTTAGTCCCATATGGTTTCTTGCAGAGATCTGCACCCTTTTTATATATTGCTCTGGTATTTGTGTTTGGAATTCATCTCTAGCTGAATTTTAGGTTTTGCACAATTGATGGCACTTATTGCACTTTAATTAGTACATGTTTTATATTGTTTTTTTGCATATTTTGTTATTGATTTCCTCTATTGTTCATACACTATTGATTGCACTGAATGTACTTTAGTAATCTTTGCGCCTGTTATGTGCATTGTGTTATATATTGTATTTTTAGTGCTGCACTTCTTATTTATTATATATTCTATGTGCCTGGTATCTGGGTTGTAGTGCACAGCTGCTGTTTTGTTTTAGTTTCTAAGCGCGGATACAATTTTTACACTCACTATCATGCTGTAAGTTACACGAGTGATTCTGACTTTGGCAACAGCTCACCGGCCACAGAGGAATACAATGGATAGTGGCGCAGGTTATAGTATATGGCAGGGATATGCAATTAGTGGACCTCCAGCTGTTGCAGAACTACAAGTCCCATGAGGCATAGCGAGACTCGTACAGCCACAAGCATGACACCCAGAGGCAGAGGCATGATGGGACTTGTAGTTTTCCAACAGCTGGAGGTCCGCTAATTCCATATCCCTGGTATATGGCATGAGATCTGAGTCCATACAAGAGTCCTGTTAAGCTCTGTGTGAGAAAACAGTCCATGGAGAGAGGGCAGCCTTGCAGGGGGAGCCGAACCACACTCCGAACATGTAGAGAGAAAAAAAAACAGAAAGAGGGCGCCCGATAAGTCTGTAATAATAATTGATTAGTGCGAGCGGAGTCCATAGCGAGGCTTGGAGGGCAGCTGGTGGATCACAGAGGGGAACTCTGGAACACAGCATGTGGCGTGATGGCGTCACGGACGTAATGGCAACGCGTTTCCGAGCATGCCCACTAGGGGGATGTCCTTAGTGCGCGCTCTTTTCTCAAGCTGTCGCTCCCTGGTGTGCATGCGCAGAAACGCGACGCCATTACCTCCGTGATGCCATCACGCCATATGCTGTGTTCCAGAGTTCCCCTGTGATCAACTCCTCGCTTTGGGCTCCGCTCACACGCCGAAAGACTCCTGCTGGTCAGGACGCCGGCCATGCATAGATTCACAGGGTGTGACCCCTGCTGGAAGCTGTGGGGGAGATTGGTGTAACCGGACTCTACTGCGCCTGATTAACGATACTTAAAGCGGGAGTAAACCCACTGACTTTTTTTTTTCTTTTTTTTTTACACCTGTAAGCCCTTGTACACGCGGTCGGAGATTCCGACAACCAAATCCGTCGGAGTAATTCCAACGGATTAATTCCGGAAGAGGTCCTGAAGTGATGTTGCATACACACGGTCGGACTAAGTTGTCAGAAAATCCGATTGTACATAACGTGATGACGTTATTTCGTTAGGACGGGACTATGTTCAGGCTAGTAGCCAATAGCTTTGGTCTAGGAATTTGATCTGAGCATGCGTGGCACTTTGTCCGTCGGAGTAGGCTACACATGATCGGAGTATGTCCGATCGGAGCATTTTGTCGGAAAATTTTACCGGCAAATTGGAAAAGTTGGTCCGTCGGATATTCCGACGGAAACAGTCCGATGGAGACCACACACAGTCGGAATATCCGACAAAACGGTCCGATAGGACACATTCCGACGGAATCTCCGACCGTGTGAACAAGGGCTTAGGGAAAAGGCATAATGAGCTAGTATGCACCGCATACTAGCTCATTATGAAATACCTTAGAACGAGGCGCCGGCATCTCACTCGGTCCACGCCAAAGGAGCTGACATGTTCCCTTGGCGTGTCTTCCGGGTATCACGGCTCCGACACCGGAGTCACTATGTCGTCACTCCCGCGCATGCGCACGGGAGTTTTCTTCCCGGCAGGGTCTGGCGTCTGCCGGACTTTCAGCCGAGAATCCCCGGTGCGCATGCGCCGCTGCAGTCAGCCGCTCATTGCGAGGGGAATATCTCCTAAACCGTACAGGTTTAGGAGATATTCTTTTTACCTACAGGTAAGCCTTATTATAGGCTCACCTGTAGGTCAAAGTTAAACGTTTGGCTATACAACCGCTTTAAAAGTGAGTGTTTTTAATGCGCTTTGTCTAGTAAATGACTACAGTCTTATCTAAGAGGCGCCTGCTTCCTGTTTTTTTTTTTTCTCTCACCAGCAACAGAATCTTACCGATCTTGCCGGCTTCCTCGCTAGCGGGTCGGTAAGATGGCGCTATCCAGAGAGATTCCGTAGCATCCCAAGCCAAAGCAGGTAGGTGCGAACCTGTCTCAGGTGATTCTGCTGCTGGCAATGTGTCACCATCAGCCGAATTGCCGAAGTCTTTCACCCCCCGGGTGACAGGTACACTTTGAGGAGTTAGAAGGCACAGAGTGAGAGCAAGGCTGTAGGTATGAAAACAGCCCTTTAGAGAGGTGTGCTGAGGATTAGAAGCATTACTTGCACCTAATCCGGCTATTACCTTTTGAACATCTCACACTTCTTATTAATGTGACAGTGATCTACATTACCTCAGACTAGCAGGTGTAACGCTTTGTACTGCCCCTCCGGTGTGCCGTCACTCAATGAGGGTGCTGACTTGGGAGCGCCACACACGCCACTCATATCCCGATCTTTTTTTACTGTATATAGGAAGTATGATGAAAGGTGTATTGGTGAAAACTGGAATTCTACACTATATGGCGGAAGAAGAAACCTCACCATTACATCTACCTATGTGGCCACCAACATGTGGACACCCCTTCAAATGATGGAGCTCAAGTGTCTCCAATGAAGGGACAGAATGACTGATCTCAAGGCTAATCTGCTGCCAAAACTGAAAACACAATAAAGAGTTATTCTATATGGATTGCAAACATGAATTAAACTCATAATACCCATGTCTACAATATGGCCAAAAGTATGTGCACCCCCTCCATATTTTAGAGTTCGGGTGTCTCCAGTGAAGGGTCCTGGTAATACTCCATCATACAAAAGACATTTTAGACCATTGTGCTCTTCCAATCTTGAGGTAACAGTTTGGTGAAGACCCTTTTCTGTTGCAGCATGACTGTGCCCCCCCATTGTGTACAGACCAACAAGAGGAAATTAGTACTTCTCAACCTGCTCTGACCATCATACTGCGTAGTGTGATAAATTGCTCGGCAATACCCCAACAGCATTCCATCACAAGGCCTCAATAAGACCCTTAGGGTTAGGTGCGGGGGTCTAAGCACCAGCTTGTTTTCATCATGGCTTCCCATGGTGGAGATAGAACTTGTGGTGTGCTGGTGCCAGGTCATGACCCCCAGGTTCACCCTGCTCAAGGTGCGGAGGCTAATGCATGGCAAATAATAGGAAGCTAACAAGAGATACTGGTGAGTCTGAAGCAGTCAGCTTAGTTAGAAGGTCCAGGAAGCAGGCCTTGGGTCAGGACGGGCAGCAGACAAGCAAATCCCAAAGAGAAGAACCAACATTGGTGCATGGGAGAATAGTCCTTGGAGAACAGCAGTCAGGGAGGGGAGTCACAAGTGGGAGTTCTGAGGCAAACAGAGCATTGCTCTGTCAATGGACTCCATTACAACGTTCCCTAAAATAGGTGCATGCCTATGACATCATTAGCGGCGACATTGGCCACAATACCCAGAAGCTTTGCATGACAAGGTAGAGAGGGGGGCCTAGCAGTGCAGGAACATGGATGGTAAGTGACAGATTAAAAAGGCAACACTCACCAATATTGTCCAAAAAGTATCCCGTGCAACATACAGTACAAAAGGTACTGCCCCTGGTACTCCTGGCCATGGTCGAAACGACTAAAGTGTTTCAGCCATGGTCAACCTTAATCATAGCCATATTAAGCCTATGGCTAAGGTCAGACATGCCTGAAATGTGACAGGAATGTTGGCCCCTTTTATACTGTATGTTCCTCATGATACACAAAAGGAGTATGGTGGAACTTAAATGGTCTGCAGACCATAAACCCTACTGAACACCTTTGGATTGAATTGGAATGCCAATTGTGAGCCAGGTCTTATACAACATCAGTACCTGACCTCACAAATTGGTACAAATTCCCCAAGACACCCTCCAAATTCTTGTGAAAACCTTTCCAGAAGTAGAGCAGGGCCACCTTCATAAATACATGGTTTGACCAGTTTGGTGTGGAGAAACTCGAGTGTCCTTCACAGAGCCCTAACCTCAACCCTACTGGAGGAACTCGAGTGTCCTTCACAGAGCCCTAACCTCAACCCTACTGGAGGAACTCGAATATCCTTCACAGAGCCCTAACCTCAACCCTACTGGAGGAACTCGAGTATCCTTCACAGAGCCCTGACCTCAACCCCACTGGAGGAACTCGAGTATCCTTCACAGAGCCCTAACCTCAACCCTACTGGAGGAACTCGAGTATCCTTCACAGAGCCCTGACCTCAACCCCACTGGAGGAACTCGAGTATCCTTCACAGAGCCCTGACCTCAACCCTACTGGAGGAACTCGAGTGTCCTTCACAGAGCCCTAACCTTAACCCTACTGGAGGAACTCGAGTATCCTTCACAGAGCCCTAACCTCAACCCTACTGGAGGAACTCGAGTATCCTTCACAGAGCCCTGACCTCAACCCCACTGGAGGAACTCGAGTATCCTTCACAGAGCCCTGACCTCAACCCTACTGGAGGTACTCGAGTATCCTTCACAGAGCCCTGACCTCAACCCCACTGGAGGAACTCGAGTATCCTTCACAGAGCCCTGACCTCAACCCTACTGGAGGAACTTGAGTGTCCTTCACAGAGCCATGACCTCAACCCTACTGGAGGAACTCGAGTGTCCTTCACAGAGCCCAGACCTCAACCCCACTGGAGGAACTCGAGTATCCTTTACAGAGCCCTGACCTCAACCCCACTGGAGGAACTCGAGTATCCTTTACAGAGCCCTGACCTCAACCCCACTGGAGGAACTCAAGTGTCCTTCACAGAGCCCTGACCTCAACCCTACTGGAGGAACTCGAGTGTCCTTTATAGAGCCCTGACCTCAACCCCACTGGAGGAACTCAATTGTCCTTCACAGAGCTCTGACCTCAACCCTACTGGAGGAACTAGAGTATCCTTCACAGAGCCCTGACCTCAACCCTACTGGAGGTACTCGAGTATCCTTCACAGAGCCCTGACCTCAACCCTACTGGAGGAACACAGGTGTCCTTCACAGAGCCCTGACCTCAACCCTACTGAACACCTTTTGAGGGCAATTGGAAGGTGGATTGAACAACCAGATCTTCTCATCCAACAGCAGTACTCGACCTCACAGATGGGCACAAATCCCACCCAGACGCACCCCGAAATCTTGTAGAAAGCCTTCCCAGAAGATTGGAGGATTGTATAGCCACAAGTGAGGGCAATTCTATATTAATGGCCTTGGTTTTATAAATGGGATGTCCCACAAGCTCACAGAGGTGTGATGAGCAGGTGTCCTCAAACATTTAGTCATATAGTGCAGTGGTCATCAACCCTGTCCTCAGGGCTCACTAACAGGCCAGGTTTTATGTATTACCTTGGGGAGAAGAAAACTAGAATACTGCAATCACTGAGCAGCAAATTATATCACCTGTGACGTATTTCAGTTATCTTGCAAACCTGGTCTGTTGGTGGGCCCTGAGGACAGGGTTGATGACCACTGGTATAGTGTAAAGCCCCATACACACTATCAGATTTTCTGCTGATTTTTGTCTTCAGATTCACCAAAACCATGTAGTGCGAGGGCCGGCCTGATTGCATACAAATTGAATCGCCTAAGGTTTGACCTAATATATGGTTTTGGTAAATCTGAAGGAAAAATCTGCAGAAAATCAGATCGGATGTATGGGGCTTAAGTGATTTAAAGGATCAGTCTACCCATTAGTGATATTTGTGGAGTCTGATGGGGTCCTCTCTGGGCTCTTCCTTCCTCCTGTCCAGACACTAGGCTTCTTCTCATTGACTGTTTACTGGTTCTACTTCAGCTTGATGTTTATAATCTGAACGGTTCATATTTTATTATTTTTTTGCTAACTTTGGAGCTGGAAATGTTTACTTTAAGCCAAGCTGACGGTCTGATGTTTGTTTTCTTGCAGAGCTTATTACCGAAGTTTTGTTCCTCAGTTCCAAGAAGCTGCCTTTGCCAATGGGAAGCTTTAGAGTGGGATGGAAGAGACGGCCTTACATCACAGGCAACAGATCATCTTGGACTTTTGTCAATGAATTGCTGAATTTCACAGTTTTTATACTTCTTCCTTTGTTGTGTTTACCTGAATATCGCTGCCTGGCACCCCAAAGATAACCCTTCCTGGCAAAACCTTCTTTGCTTTACTACCGAAAAAGAAAAACCTCTTTAAGCCCTGGTTCACATTGGTGCGAATTGGCATGCGATTTGACAAATTGTATGCCAAATTGGTGGCAATGGCACACAAATTTTCAAAAGTCGTTTCTGTACTGCTTTTGGTGACTTTGGGGTGCAATTTCCATTTACATCTGTGCAGAAAGCCGGACAGACGTCCCCGAAATCGGGACTGACATTCGGCAATGAAATCGTGCGAATTCAGCTCGTACAATTTCTTTCCCGCACTCGGTGTGAACCTGGACTCAAGAGACCATCCAACCTAATGTGAGGTTTTAGTAATAGGCCCAGCGAGCTGAACCAGTCCCCAAATTATTATATGTCTTGGATGCTCCAAAAGTGAAGCTCTTGTCCACATGGGGGTTTTAGGTGTTCCCTCCTCTCCTATGTGAGTTTCCTGTTACATTCTTCATAATACAAAATAAATAGAAACCCAACAGGCATGGTAGGAGCCCCTCATCATCAGCATGGTTGGTGTGCAGACCCTGAAACTCTACAGAGGAATGGTGGGAGCCCTTCATAATGGGCACAGAAATGGTACAGACCCTGGAAATTCAGCACGGGGATGGTGAGGACCCCTCATAATGTGCACAGAAGGGGTACAGACCCTGGAAATTCAGCACAGGGATGGTGAGGACCCCTCATAATGTGCACAAAAGGGGTTCAGACCCTGGAAATTCAGGGCTCATCAATAGAGTTCCCAAGTGATGGAAGAGACTATCGGGGTTTACCTCTCCACCAAGCACTGAATTATCATTTTTGGGTGGAGTGACCCTCCTCTTCCCACCTCTGTCAGCCACCCCCATGGTACACGGTTACCTTACCCCCAAAGGACATTAAACAGTTTTCTGAGCCTAAAAGCATTTCTCTGGGTGTCATGTACTCTGCCCCCCTTCCCTTTCAACAGTTACCCTTGGTTCACGCCTATGCGTATTTAGTGTGTTTTGCAGAATTGCACTACAGTCCATTTAACATGGTTTCCTATGGACCTAGTTCACAGCTGTGCGTTTTGAGCCTGTGCATTTATTTGAAAAGGCTAAAGGACTCCCCCCCCCCCCCCCCCCCCTCAGTGAATTAGCATTTTGCGTGTAATAGACATCAACGGACCTGCACCAAAAACGCAAGTATTACATTTTTTATGCGTTTTGCTTTTTTTTTTAGCTAATAGGAAAGTATGATAATTCCGTTCCTGGAGTGCGACTTTGTTGCTACTTGAGTGCCAGAAAGTATAAAGTTGCATCAAAGTGGCAATGCAATGGTGCAGGAACCTTTATGTGTCTCAAGTCGCATGTTATGGTTAAGGGATAGGGTTTAGGGTTAGATTTAAGGGTTAGCAGTAAAGGTTTACAACACTAACCCTAACAATTACCACTAACCTTAACCCTTTTCCCTTAACACCTTAAAGGGGTTGTAAACCTTCATGGTTAGCATTCTATACATTAGAATGAAAAACCTTCTGTCATGCTGCAGCCCCCCCCCCCAGTACCCCCATTTTACTTACCTGAACCCGGTCTCCCCCCCCCCCCCGGGGGACAAGCACACACTCTCTAGCTGGTGTCTCGTGTCCTGATTGGATAGATTGATAGTGCAGGCATTGGCTCCCGCTGCTGTCAATTAAATCCAATGACGTGGGGGGCGGGGCCGACTCCTGCTTTCTGTGTCAATAGACGCATCGGCAGGACTCGGGAGCCCTCCCGCACGGGCGTCCCGAAGGAGAGTGCTTCTCCGACAGGGCACTTGAGAAGAGGATGAGCTACTAGCACTGCTGAGGGACCCCAGAAGAGGAGGATCGGGACCATTCTGTGTAAAAACCAACTGTACAGAGGAGGTAAGTATTATATGTTTGTTGTTAAAAAACAAAAACAAAAAACCTTTAGTAGCCCTTAACATGCGAGTTTGGGCACATCAAAGTCACACTGCATGGACAGAACTGTCATGTTTTCCTATTAGCCAAAGAAAAAAAAAAAAGGCAAAATGCATCAAAAGCACATGTTCAAAAATGCACCGGAAAAATGCATCAACTGCAACCTGTATAGATGTGAACCGACGCTAACTCCCAGTCCGAATCTGATTTAAAATTTTGGTTAATGTGCAGGGGATGATGGGAAATTATTATAAAGAAGGACATCAGATATTTGCTTGTGGCGGAGCTATTAATATGCTGAGTGGCCCTTGATAAATACTTGCCTCTCAGTCCCTACCTACTGCAATCCTATCACACTGCCAGAGCCTAAGAGGAAGCCGTCAGGGCGGACTTATTGGAACGGCAATTGCTGATTGGTTGTGGAAGTGCGGGCTTTATGACGGTCAATCCTGGTCCTGACCTCAGTGCTTAGTAGACCACGGTGTTTGTTTTGCCCAAGCCCAGATGTGGAAATGGTAGGATGTTGGTGGCTAATGGTAAACAGGCATGCAGGTTGGCAGTTCCCACGTCACTGGCTGCACCCTCCATCCTGGTCGGTGTATGCCAGCCGCGGGGCTTCAGGTTTTATATCTCTCCCAACAACTTCATTCTAATCTGCGCATATCGCTTTAAATTGGGGTGCCGTCATTCAATGTAAATAAATGCACTTTTTTTTTTTTGGATAAATGTTTCTTGCAAGTGATGAATAAAACTGAAACAACGAGACAATGCTGCGTCTACTACTACATGGTCCTGCAAAGTATAACCGAGGCGTCATCCAGCTTCTCAGTAGGGTATTCAAAATGAGACAGGGTCAAAAATAGGGGTGGGGTACCCCTTGAGTAGAATGTTACTTAAAACAAAGAGGTTTAATCGACAGCAGTGAAATGGATCGTTGTACGGGCCCGTATCACACGGGCAAAAGGAGGTCCTCTGCTATAGATTCCAATTCCTTCCAAGCACCGAGTGGGCTGAGAGACTGCAAATGGCCAGCATGCATATGAGGGATCTCTGGACATTATATGTGATGCCTGGGTCCAGAACCTGGGCAACGGTTGGACACAGAGCTCAGCACCCATGAGGCGGGCCTATGAACGTTTCATGTATTGCCTGGGCCCAGTGCCTGGACAAGGCTTGGGCAGAAAGCTCAGCACCCATGTGATGGGGTCTATGGACATTTCATGCAACGTCTGGGCCTGGGCAAGGCTTGGGCAGAAAGCTCAGCACCCCTGTGAGGGGAGGGGTCTATGGATCCTTTGAATGCAATGCCTGGGCAAGGGTTGGGGCAAATGCTCAGCACCCATATGGACATTTCATGCAATGTCTGGGCCTGGACAGGGGTTGGGTGCTGAGCATTTGCCCCAACCCTTGTCCAGGCCCAGACATTGCGATGGTGTCTATGGACATTTCATGCAATGTCTGGGCATTGGCAAGGCTTGGGCAGAAAGCTCAGCGCCCCTATGAGGGGAGGGGGTCTATGGACCCTTTGAATGCAATGCCTGGGCCTGGGCAAGGGTTGGGGCAAATGCTCAGCACCCATGTGATGGGGTCTATGGACATTTCATGCAATGTCTGGGCCTTGGCAAGGCTTGGGCAGAAAGCTCAGCGCCCCTATGAGGAGAGGGGGTCTATGGACCCTTAGAATGCAATGCCTGGGCCTGGGCAAGGGTTTGGGGCAAATGCTCAGCACCCATGTGATGGGGTCTATGGACATTTCATGCAATGTCTGGGCCTGGGCAAGGCTTGGGCAGAAAGCTCAGCACCCATGTGATGGGGTCTATGGACATTTCATGCAATTTCTGGGCCTGGGCAAGGGTTGGGCAGAAATCTCAGCACCCCTGTGAGGGGAGGAGTCTATGGACCCTTTGAATGCAATGCCTGGGCAAGGGTTGGGGTAAATGCTCAGCACCCATGTGATTTGGTCTATGGACATTTCATGCGATGTCTGGGCCTTGGCAAGACTTGGGCAGAAAGCTCAGCGCCCCTATGAGGGGAGGGGGTCTATGGACCCTTTGAATGCAATGCCTGGGCCTGGGCAAGGGTTGGGGCAAATGCTCAGCACCCATGTGATGGGGTCTATGGACATTTCATGCAATGTCTGGGCCTGGACAAGGGTTGGGGAAAAAGCTCAGCACCCATGTGATGGTGTCTATGAACGTTTCATGCAATGTCCTGGCCTTGGCTAGGCTTGGGCAGAAAGCTCAGCGCCTCTATGAGGGGAGCGGGTCTATGGACCCTTAGAATGCAATACCTGGGCAAGGGTTGGGGCCAATGCTCAGCACCCATGTGAGGGGTCTATGGACATTTCATGCGATGCCTGGACAAAGGGTTGGGCAGAAAGCTCAGCACCCATGCGAGGGGGCCTATGGACATTTCATGCAATGGTTGGGCTGGGCACTGGGGGAAGGTGCCAGGGCGCCCCCTCATTACATGCTCCAGATTAGTGGTTGCCAAACAGCAGGCCACAGCTCTATGTGTGCTCTAGTAGCTACTACTGTCACACCGTGCTCCAGTTTGCCCACTGTCCACCCACAGCTGACACAGAAAACATAATGTGTGCACAACTACCTTCTAGCTGCTTGCAAGCAAAAGATTGGCCATGCATGCACAGAACACACTCCATGCCAACTAAGGGCAGCGGAAGTAAGGGGGCAGATAATGGGTGCAGGGCAGTACACCCTCTGGGTGCTGGATGAACCTGTCCCAGTACTACCTGCGTCATAGCCCCCTACTCAAAACAGCCCCCTGGGACAGTGATTGGAACATGAATGGACCACCACCCCAACAATGCTGTGATTCCAGACCCAGAATTAGGGAAACGATTGATTGCTTCATAGAGTTGGACACGTTATAAAAGAATAAAAGTTTATTTACAACGGCAAAAATACACCTTGGAGTGTCTTTCCAGGGCATGAGCATTCTAGAGTTATGGCCACAATTGGTATTATATAGTAGAAAACACCTGAAGTCGTTCCCGAGGCGGTGAGCGGTCGGTGCACCGGCTTGTAGTGTCCTCCTAACACTCGAGCAACCGTGTAGATAAAGGAAAGCCGGCAGCTCGATCTTCCGCAATGAATACGTTTATCAATCCAGGTGTGGTACACAATAATACAGGGTTTACGCATTTCGACATGTAGCCTTAGTCATAGCTGAGTGGCTATGACTAAGGCTACATGCAGAAACGCGTAAGCCCTGTATTATATTGCATCACACCTGGATCAATAAATGTATTCATTGCGGAAGATCGAGCTGTCGGCTTCCCTTTATCTTTAGTTGGTATTATGACTCCAGAAAGGATATTTTTCCCAAAAATGAACAAGTCTTATATATATTTTCTCCTCCTCTGGATTCCCCAATAGAGACGTGCATGACAGAAACATTTGTTTTGTTTCGTCATATTAATTATTTTAGAATAATTCGTTTTCGGATTAATTTAGTATATTTGTTCTTTTCCCATCAATTTGAAATTCGCATCAGAAGACATCTATATAAATTCTATTTTATTCTAGTCTGTTCCTTTCTATTCTATTCTGTTTTATTCTGTTCTATTCTATAAAGCAGTCTAAGTAGGAATCATCATCTTATTTCACTTTTATACCTTACTGCAGGGGTCCCCAACCCCTGGGCAGAGGGCCAGTGCCAGTCCGGGGCCTGTTGCTGACCGAGCCGCACAGCAGGGGGTGAGCAGCGACCACGGCCTGCACATGCCTAACACAGACCACGGTCACCGCTTATCTCCTGCCGTGCGGCCACGCCTATGTGTCCCCTCCCAGCTCCTCCGCCCGCCCGACAATGTCATCCTATCAGCAGGAGGTGGGAGGAGCTGCAGTTCAGAATGGAGAATTCCTCCCGCTCCCTGCTCTGCTGATAGGATGGCACGGTCTTTTGGGTGCAGGAGCTGGGAGGGGACACACGGACAGTTACCACCCTCTGCCCTGCAGGTAGGAGTCCTGAGCCGGGGAAGCAGAGATTGAAGTTAGAAAGGAAAGGAGGGGAGGGGGCAGACTGCAGGGTCACTGTAATATAAAGGGGGCATTGTGATATAAAGGGGATTTCACTGTTACAGTGCAGTCCTCTTTATATCATAGCTCCCCTTTACATTACGGCGTAGTCCCCTTTCACATCACTGCCCCCCTTTACATTACAGTGACCCCCTTACCAAGCAGTCCCCGGTACATTAACGTAAAGGGGCACTATAATGTAAAGGGGGGCTTCGATCTGAAAGGGAACTGAGAACACTGTAGGACTGCTTTACAGGATGAACTGATGTAAAGGGGGACTGTGGACACTGATCTAAAGGGGGGACTGTGCTGTAAAGGGGGACTGTGAACACTGATCTAAAGAGGGGACTGTGCTGTAAAGGGGGACTGTGAACACTGATCTAAGGGGGGGACTGCGCTGTAAAGGGCGACCGTGGACACTGATATAAAGGGGGGACTGTGCTGTAAAGGGGGACCATGGACACTGATATAAAGGGGGACAGTGGACACTTGTATAAAGGGGGGACTGTGCTCTAAAGGGAGACTGTGAACACTGATGTAAAGGGAGGACTGTGCTGTAAAGGGGACCGTGGACACTGATATAAAGGGGGACAGTGGACACTGATATAAAGGGGGGACTGTGCTCTAAAGGGGGACTGTGAACACTGATATAAAGGGGGGACTGTGAACACTGATATAAAGGGGGACTGTGGACACTGATCTAAAGGGGGGGACTGTGAACACTGATCTAAAGGGGGACTGTGGACACTGATCTAAAGGGGGGACTGCGCTGTAAAGGGGGACCGTGGGCACTGATCTAAAGGGGGGACTGTGCTGTAAAGGGGGATTGTGCTGTAAAGGGGGACCATGGACACTGATATAAAGGGGGACAGTGGACACTGATGTAAAGGGGGACCGTGGACACTGATATAAAGGGGGGACTGTGCTGTAAAGGGGGACCATGGACACTGATATAAAGAGGGGTGTGTGCTGTAAAGGGGGACAGTGGGCACTGATATAGAGGGGGAGTGTGGACACTGATATAAAGGGGGGGTTGTGGTGTGAAGGGGGCTGAGGACAGACTTCATGAATTTTCCACCCCCTGACCCGTCCACCAAAACCACCATCCTCCCCCAACCTGTTGACCCAACCCCCGTTCCGCCTGGCCCCTAGGAGAATTGGCTGCCTTGATCCCGGTCCCTGGTGCGGAAGGTTGGGGACCGCGGCCTTACTGCGTTTATTGCAATATGTTTCCATTCAGAATTCAAATTCATTTTTGAATTCGGATAATCCCTTTCATTATAATATATTTGGGATTTCTTGAAATTTGTTGCTGTTGTGACTCGGAAATTTGGATGCATCCGAATAACGAAAATTGTTGTCCGGATTTTGATTTGAAACGAATGGCACATCTCTATTTCCCCCGGGCCATTGAAGGTGATGTTCTCTGCGGTTGTGAAGATCGTGTATTTTATAATTGATCTCGTACAGGCGAGGTGGGTGTCCGTGACCTGATTTTCCGCTTTCATGGAAATTCATTTGCATTCGCCTCTCTCTGACATCTTCCAAAGTACAATCGGTGAACATAGAAAGCAGAGCGCGCGGCGGAGGTGACACAGGAAGTTCTCGTATTGTGAAGGCGGACTGAAGACTTTACATGTTCCACTGAACTCACCACTTCTCATCTACGTAACTCTCGGGCAGAAAAGAAGATAAACACTTTCCCACCGACGCAATCTCTGAAGGTTTATTGTAATTGAATTAGTGTCGCGGTCCTCGTAAAGACCCTGAAAATGTTATACTGGTGGGGGGGGGGAGGGGAGAATTGCAAAAAAGTTCCCGCTGTGGAGATTTGAGATCTAAAAATGGAGCAAATATTTCCACAAAAAGAACCTAATTATTTTCTCGCTGCACTTTAGGTGAACTCGGAGGGCAGCGATTGGTTCTGTAAATGTCCATTTTCTGGCGTCGTCGGCGGGATGGCAGATTGAATTCCTCTTTGTCTGTGTTGCAGAAATAAAATCATTCTCCTTTTCATGCAGAATAACCAAGAGGTTCCCAAATAAATGACGTTTAGTCTGCTCTGTACCTTATTCATTTTTGCAAATAAATAATCTTTCTTCATAAATTTCGGCCAAACTGTATTCAGCTACATTTCCTTGGTGAAAATACCCCAAAGCCGTGTATATTATTTAGTCTGTAGGAAAGTTATAGAGTCCACAAACTACGGGATATATATCTGACAATCCATCAATCCTGATGTACTGACCGACCATCTCATTTCTCGAGGCCCTAAAATGCCAGGACAGTACAAATGACCCCTTTTTGGAAGGTATACAGTCCAAGGTATTCAGTAAGAGGCATATCGAGTTTTTTGAAGTTGTAAGGGTCAGGTATTGATGTTTCAATGAGAAGACCACCATCAGAGTTCCAATTCATCTCAAAGGTGATCAGTAGGGTTAAGGTCAGGGCTCTGTTCAGGACACTTGAAGTTCCTCAACATCAAACTGGTCACCCAATGTCTTTATGGAGCTGGCTTTGTACACGGGAGGAGGGGGGGGGGGGGGCACAGTCATGCTCTAACAGAAAAGGGTCTTCACCTGTTACCACAAGGTTGGAAAAGTACAATTGACTACAATGTCTTTGTATGATGGAGGATTATCTGGACCCTTCAATGGAGATACCTGAAGTTATTTGGTGGTCAGGTATCCATACAGGTTTGGCCATGTACAGTAGGTGGGTCTCATAGTCAGTTGTCCTGAAAGTTTTGACTATATAGGTAGGTGTAATAGTCAGGTGTCCCCAAAGGTTTGGCCATATAGGTAAGTGTGAAGGTGAGGTTCCCGTAAACATTTGGCCTTATAGCTACAGTAGGTGTGAAGGTCAGGTGTTGACCAATGTTTGGCCATATAGGTAGGTGTGAAGGGGAGGTTCCCGGTAAACGTTTGGCCATATAGCTACAGTAGGTATGAAGGTGAGGTGTCCACAAATGTTTGGCCAGATAAGTAGGTGTGAAGGTGAGGTTCCTGTAAACGTTTGGCCTTATAGCTACAGTAGGTGTGAATGTCAAGTGTCCACAAATGTTTGGCCATATAGGTAGGTGTGAAGGTGAGGTTCCCATAAACCTTTGCCCATATAGCTACAGTAGGTGTGAAGGTGAGGTGTCCACAAATGTTTGGCCATATAGGTAGGTGTGGAGGTGAGGTTCCTGTAAACCTTTGGCCATATAGCTACATTAGGTGTGAAGGTCAGGTGTCCACAAATGTTTGGCCATATAGGTAGGTGTGAAGGTGAGGTTTCCGTAAACCTTTGGCCATATAGCTACATTAGGTGTGAAGGTCAAGTATCCACAAATGTTTGGCCATATAGGTAGGTGTGAAGGTGAGGTTCCCGTAAACCTATGGCCATATAGCTACAGTAGGTGTGAATGTCAAGTATCCACAAATGTTTGGCCATATAGGTAGGTGTGAAGGTGAGGTTTCCGTAAACCTTTGGCCATATAGCTACATTAGGTGTGAAGGTCAGGTGTCCACAAATGTTTGGCCATATAGATAGGTGTGAAGGGGAGGTTCCCTAAACCTTTGGCCATATAGCTACAGTAGGTATGAAGGTGAGGTGTCCATAAATGTTTGGCCATATAGGTAGGTGTGAAGGTGAGGTTCCCGTCAACTTTTGGCCTTATAGCTACATTAGGTGTGAAGGTCAAGTGTCCACAAATGTTTGGCCATATAGGTAGGTGTGAAGGGGAGGTTCCCTAAACCTTTGGCCATATAGCTACAGTAGGTATGAAGGTGAGGTGTCCATAAATGTTTGGCCATATAGGTAGGTGTGGAGGTGAGGTTCCTGTAAACTTTTGGCCTTATAGCTACAGTAGGAGTGACGGTCAGGTGTCGACCAATGTTTGGCCATATAAGTAGCTGTAATGGTCAGATGTCCAGAAATGGTCAGCCGTATAGGTAGGTGTGATGGTCAGGTGTCCACAAGGGTACGTTGGTTGATGTCCTCCCAAGGAACCATTGGGTTAAATGTGAGACTTTGGAGAGAAGGCGAATGGAAATCCAATGTGGGTCGTTAATCTGACAGCTCTACAAGCTCAGAGTGCACTCCGGGACGCACGTATTCTTCTGGGTATTTCATCACTATTGTTTCTTGGCTTTGCAGTGCCTGACATTGTCCTTTACAAGTAAAATGTCTTTGGGCAAAACTGTCCACATTATTAAAATGCTTTCGGGTTCATTGTGAGGATGATGTGTATGCCTTTTAATTAGCGGTGTTTTTAATGTACCATAATCTAGTGTAATGTTACCAATTCAAACACCGACTCGTCACGCCCTGCTCATACAATTATAATGGATCCGATTTAATGTGTCGCTCAGATCCTCCCCTGGCGGCCGGCCTACCATCCTCCTGTCTAAGAAATATCTCAAACGCTTCACCACTAAAGTCTCTCTCCCTCCCCATTTACATTCTATTTATATGTTTAATTCTAGATATCCTTAATTGTCCTTGTGTGTGTATATATATATATATATATATATATATATATATATATTTTTTTTTTTTTTTTTTTTTTGTCATTGGGAAATTAACACCTTTCAAAAAACATTTAGTTATTTTTTTTAGGAACTGAAAAGAGAGTCAGGCCCCATACACACTATTAGATTTTCTGCAGATATTTGTCTTTAGATTTACCAAAAACCATGTAGTGTAAGGGCCTGTCTGATTGAATGCAAATTGAAACTCTTAAGGTTTGACCTCATATTATATGGTTTTGGTAAATCTGAAGACAAAAATCTGCAGAAAATCTAATAGTGTGTATGGCTGTGTGTGCTGTTATTCACTTGTATTCTCTCTTAAGTCACTCGGGGCCAATAGCAGTCACTCTGTCCAGGGTGTTGGATGGTGAAACTGTCACTAATTCTTTCACTTTCATTGATGTAATCCAGTGCCACAGCACTAAAACACCCCAGCAAGCCCCCCCCCCTCCGCGCGCGGTTTGGCACTTACCCGCAGGGCTGCGGTTTCCTCTTCTCCTCTCCTGGAGTGTGGGCGGTGGCTCCAGGGACCGCTCCTCCTGCGGTGTGTCTACTCTTCCGCCAAAGCACTAGGCATCCAATAGAATCGCCTGGCGCTTTGGCCAATCGGAAAACCGGTCTCACAGACCTGCCTCTTGATTGACGGGGAGGAACATTAGTGTGAAAATAGAGAAAATTCATTCGCTATGGTCACACAACTGGGTGGACTCAGAGTGCAATGCTCTGCGCTCCAAGGCCACCCTCTTTTGAAGCCTATTAGAGCCTCTGGCTCTAGTCAGGTGCTTCAAACCCTCCCCCATTGGAATCCATGGTCCGGTGCCCTCTATATAGATCAGGGGGCCAAACGTATAGATAGGGGAGGCGGCGTTTCTGCGCCCTCTGTGGATGGGACGCCACTAAGTTCAAAAGGATTACCGCTCCGGGTGATGGCCCCGTGTTCACACCATCCTTGTGTTTCAGGAGATGGAGGGTGCTGGCTCAGCAAAGACAAAATCAAGTAGGAAAGCCGCACTCCGATATAAAGCCTGTCATGGTTATGCAATAGAGTTTGTCTGCTTACCTGTATCCATGTGTTCATCTCTAGAGACCAGCCGACCCTCACCTGACTGCTTTTGTAATCCATCCTCTGCCATGGCTCCACCCTAGCTCCTATCAGAGAACTCCATATTAACCTGTGCACTGCAGGCCAACCCCGCTGATCAACCTTTGTGTGTTTGGCTTCCTGTTACCTGCTGTGTGCTCTTCTATTGTTCTATTACTGACTTTGGCGTGTCCCTGACTATCCCTGTTTGCCTGTGATCCTGACCTTTTGGCGTGTCCCTGACTATCCCTGTCTGCTTGTGGCCCCGACCTTGGCTTTATCCCTCACCATCCCTATCCTCCTGTTGCCTACTGTGGGTGTGAGACCCGGGGGACCCTGGGGGTCGCGACCTGGAGCCAGTTGCAGCCCAGTCCATCCTCACTACTAGAGGCTCTGGTGAACACCTGCTGGCTCTTAGACTCCGCACCCCAGGGAATCTTACACTCTAACCCCGGTGGGATCCGTCTTGGTGTTCTGGCGGCCCTGCCTTCCTTATCACCTTGACTCCTATTGGCAGTAGTCGGCCTTAGGGTCCACAACCTTGCGGTGCACTCTTGATCCTTACGGTGTGCATCTGTCACCTGGCCTCAAGGTGACCTGACAATGCCTTTATTGATAAAACGTAATCCATACACCAACAGAGGCACAGGTACAGATGATAGCTGATGTGTTTTGCACCGTTAGTGGTGCTTAGTCATAGCTGTAGGACTACCAACCCCAATCCACCCCAGTAGGTCACCTGACCAATTGTGTCTAATCTAGATTGCGGTCAGGTGTAGTCCTCAAAAACTTTCACACACATGAAAAGGAGGAATGGGCGTGGAGGCGATCAGATTAGACATGGATGGGCCGCCACTGATGTAATCCCAGACACAATTTCAAATCTCAAAAGGATTATTGCACAACAGGGATAGTAGATCGCCGTACATTAAAACATTATCACAGTAAATGTCAGGAAGGGTGACAATAACTTAAGTATGAAGCAAGATAAAGGTATCCCATATAAAGATGAGGTTCCAATTAGAAACAACACAAGGGGTTTACATTGTAGGGTAGTACAGCGAGAAGTAATGAGACATATCATACACGGAATAGCAAATATTTGTCATCCTCATAATTCCCACTCCGTTGTGTTGTTAGGGATTCTGCTACTTCTATACACAAACAAGTGTAAAGGCGAGGCCTTATCGGAGAGTCACTGGGGCTTGTAACCACCTATTCCAAATTTTGCCATATTTTGAAGGACAGCCTCTATGTAAATAAATTAGTTTTTTGTATTATAAACCGTTGTTTACCTCCAATAGCCACATCTTAAACTCGGGTGGGGTAGACCTCATCCATTGTCTCGCAATGGTTTTTCTAGCAGAAAACAGTGTTTCATTTAGGAATATCTTGGTGAATTTGTTAATGTCTGGTTCTGGGTATATGCCTAGTAAGCATGATTTGGGGTTTAGTGTGATCGGGGAGCCCATCGTGTCATGTAGGAATTGGACTACTTGTGCCCAAAAGCCCTGTATCTTGGGGCAGTCCCAGAGCAGGTGGTAGAACGTACCCGAGGCCTGGATGCACATAGGACAGTTTGCAGTTTGGTCATGGTTGTACCTTGACACTCTGGTTGGATCATTCCTACCTCATGCATTGTTGCCCATTCTACCACCCTGGAATCAAAAATTCCTCCTGGCAAGACCTTTGTTCCCACGGAGCTAAGAGCTAAGATCCTTCGTTGGGGACATGATTCCAAGGTGGCAGGTCATGCTGGGTTCCTCCGATCCTTCCTGCTCATCAGTCGTCACTACTGGTGGCCTAATCTCCACTCGGATGGACGGACACTAAATCTTCCACTCAAGCCCCTGCTGGTCTTCTAATGCCCTTGCCCATTCATAAGGAGCCCTGGTCTCATATCGCCATGGATTTTATCACTGATCTTCCATTTCGGAGAATAATACGGCCATTTGGGTAGTAATCGATCGGTTCTCCAAGATGGCTCATTTTGTTCCTCTTCCTGGCCTCCCTTCTGCCCCTGCCTTGGTTCCCATTTTTGTACGAGAGATTTTCCACCTTCATGGTGTTCCTTCTCATGTCGTTTCGGACAGGGGTGTGCAGTTTACTTCTCGTTTTTGGAGAGCCTTTTGCAAATCCCTCTACATTACCTTGGATTTTACCTCTTCTTACGTAAGCATGATTTGGGGTTTAGTGTGATCGGGGAGCCCATAATGTCATGTAGGATTTGGACTACTTGTGCCCAAAAGCCCTGTATCTTGGGGCAGTCCCAGAGCAAGTGGTAGAATGTACCCGAGGCCTGGATGCACATAGGACACTTGGCAGTTTGGTCATGGTTGTACCTTGACACTCTAGTTGGCATTAGGTAAGCCCGGTGAGTGACGTATAACTGTTTAAGGCGATCTGAGAGTTTAGGGGATACCAGTTTACAGTGGTCCAGAGCCTCACTTCACTCCTCGTCCTCAGGTACCCCAACATTTGTCTCCCACCTAGCCTTCAATACATAAGCTAGCCTACTTGCCGAAGACATGAGTAACATATTATAGAATGTAGAAATCAGTTTTTTGGGATCCGAGCTACATATTACGGCCACATAGGGATCCACTTCAAGTTGGGGAAAACCTGCTGAGAATGGAGTTCTGAAAGCGTGACGAAGTTGAAGATAACAGAAGAATAGTTGGTCCGTAAGCCCAAATTAGTTTCTCAGCGTGTTAAATGACTTTAGCTCGCCATTAGAGACCAAGTGGCACAGGTAGTATAAGCCCCTGGATCTCCAAAGTTCCGAGTCTGGTATGGAGCGAAACTCTGGTAGGTCAAGGTTATACCAGAGGGGGGTGTGTGTGTGTTCATGCAGTAGTGATAGCTGTATTTTGGCCATCGCTATGGTCTAGATACGTCTGTAGTGGTGTTGTAGAGACGACTTGTCTTTGGGTAAGCCGGGATTTGGCATTTGGCCTATAATGGTTATAAGGGGGTCTCCGGTCGAGTGGGACCACCTAGGGCAAAGGAAAGTTAAGAATCTTGCTCTATCAGATTTCCCTATATGGAATAGTTGTGACAATTGTGCTGCTATATAGTACATGAGATCGGGTAGTACGGTCCCTTCCCAAATCAGTAGGGTTCTTTAATTTGTGCCATGGCGTTTATGCCTATTTTTCACCCCCATATGAATGTTTGAAGAATAATTTCCATTGCCTTGAAGTGCCGAAGCACCAGATTTACCGGGGAGTGCCAAAGTACGTATAATATTTTTGGCAATTACACCATTTTGACAAGGTTGATGCGTCCCATGACCCCCAACGGCTAGATCGCCTTTTTTAGCATTTTTTAATAACATCTTTCTTATATGACCATGAGTGTCTGGTTTCGGCAAGAGTAAGGACAGCCTCGGCGGGGGCCTTACAGCCAAACACTTGTGCTCTTAATAGGGAGAAAATACAAGTAAATAACATAAAAGCAAGTAATGCCTGAGAGGAAGGATTGCAATCTTACAATAACAAGAGTAGAGATTCCAATACATATCGATACCAACTGATGACTGATTCTCTTTAAGATGTGGCATTTCCTTCCCTGCCGTGTAATCTCCACATCGGCCATCTTGTTAAAGGCAACCCGTGCCGAGTATTAGTCATTACGGTGTGTTGGCTCCCACCTGTCAGGTGTGATACAAACACTCGGGTTCTTCCTCATTGGCACCGAGTGTCTGTTAATAATACTTACTTTGATCAGACTGACTGACATCTGTCCCTTTAAGACCTCAGGCGAACGCCCATGACTCAACCATCGGTGGTAAATGTTTTTCTTCCCGGAGATCTGACACACGGGCGTCTGGCGGCTCTATTTTGGTTCATCACACGGTTGAATCGGTGGATAAAGTACAATAAGGACCCAGCAATATAAGCAAAGACCGACCAAGGAATATCAAGAGAGGGGAAGATGTATAGAATGTTGGTCTCCATAATAATCGGTGTATGATGCGGAAACTGCTGAAATCACAACCAGTACATATTTCACTTCTTCTCCTGACGTTAGCGCTATTGTGACCGGTGCAGGGAGAGCACCATGAGCATGTGCCGATTACTAGATGAGTAATACAGGAGGTCTGTGCCTGTTATCACAGAAGTACACTCAACTTACCATCTGGTCTATCTTATATGTAGGATGGTGTCCAACAAATAAGGGCTCAACCAACATTCCATCCATCCTTTTTTATATGTAGGACAGAGCAAATAAATTGGGGGCACACCCAACGTACCATCCATCCTATTTTATATTTTTAGGACAGAGCAAATAAATTGGGGGCACACCCAACGTACCATCCATCCTATTTTATATGTTAGGACAGAGCAAATAAAATGGGGGCACACCCAACGTAGCATCCATCCTATTTTATATGTAGGATAGAGCAAAGCAAATGGGGAGGCACACCCAACATACCATCCGGGCTATTTTATATGTAGAGCAGAGCAAATCAAATGGGGGCACACCCAATATACCATCAATCGTATCTTATTTGTAGGGTGGCGCCAATAAAATAGGGGTTCACATACCATCTGCCTTATCTTATGTGCGGGAAGACACCAATCAAATGGCGGTGCCCCCCAACGTACCATCCATCCTGTCTTATATGTGGGATGGTGCCAATCAAACGGGCTTGTACAACATACCATCCATCCTATTTTATATGTAGGATAGAGCAAAGCAAATGGGGGGGCACACCCAACATAACATCTGGGCTATTTTATATGTAGAACAGAGCAAATAAAATGGGGGCACACCCAACATAACATCGGTCTATCTTATATGTAGGATAGCATCAATCAAATGGTGGTGCCCCCCAACGTACCGTCCATCCTTTCTTATATGTGGGATGGTACCAATCGAATGGGCTTGTAAAACATACCATCCATCCTATCTTATATGTAGTGCAGAGCAAATCAAATGGGGGCACACCCAATATACCATCCATCGTATCTTATTTGTAGGGTGGCGCCAATCAAATAGGGGCTCACATACCATCTGCCTTATCTTATGTGTGGGAAGACACCAATCAAATGGCGGTGCCCCCCAACGTACCATCCATCTTTTCTTATATGTGGGATGGTGCCAATCAAACGGGCTTGTACAACATACCATCCATCCTATTTTATATGTAGGGCAGAGCAAATAAAATGGGGGCGCACCCAACATACTATCCAGCCTATCTTATGTGTAGGATAGCATCAATCAAATGGCGGTGCCCCCAACGTACCATCCATCCTTCCTTACATGTGGGATGGTGCCAATCAAATAGGCTTGTACAACAGACCATCCGTCCTATCTTATGTAGGGCAGAACAAATAAAATGGGGGTACACCCAACATACCATCCATTGTATCTTATATGTAGGGTGGCCCCAATCAAATAAGGGGTTAATTGCATACCATCTGCCCTATCTTAAGTGTGGGAAGACACCAATCAAATGGCGGTGCCCCCCAAGGTACCATCCATAATTTCTTATATGTGGGATGGTGCCAATCAAACAGACTTGTACAACATATCTTTATTGTACTTGAACATTACAAAAAAACAGTATGCAAATTTTTATGTTGTTGCCAAATGCTCTTCGCTCGACATGTTTCGCCAATCGGCTTTTTCAGGAGTGACAAAGCATTATATATGCACAGTGGTGTAGTGGGTGGCACAGTGATGTAGTGGTTAGCACTCTCACCTAGCAGTAAAAAGGGTCGCTGGTTCGCATCCCAACCACTACACTACCTGCCTGGAGTTTGCATGTTCTCCCTGTACCTGTGTGGGTTTCCTCCGGGTACTCCGGTTTCCTCCCACACTCCAAAGACATGCAGGTAGATTAATTGGCTTCTGTCCAAAATTGTCCCTGGTATATGAATGTGGACCTTGGATTGTGGGCTCCTTGAGTGTAGGGACCGATGTGGGTGTGCAATGTACAGGGATAGGGACAATTGTAGACACTCACTCAGGTACACAAAACAGAGGGTTACAAAATGTTTTTTTTTTTTTTTTTTACAATTGATTATAAACAAACAGCAGATAAATGTTTGTTTATAATCAATTGTAAGAAAAACATTTTATAACACTCTGTTTGCTTTTACCTTTAGTTTTGACAATATATAATGCTTTGTGGCTCCTGAAAAAGCAGATTGGGGAAACATGTTGAGCGAAGAGCATTTGCCAACAACATAAGAATTTGTATTGGGATATTCTCTGCTGCTTTTAATGATTTGAGCAGGATTTGCATACTGTTTTTGTAATGTTCAAAGTGCAATAACAAAATGTTTTTTATGAGTTATGTGTTTTTGGCACCTTTTAAAGTCCCTTCATTCCTGATCCAAATATATAAACACTTATGGGATGTTGGTGACCTTGAATTCCAGGTTCAGTGGTGTATTTAAATGCATTGATATGTTGATATCTAATATTTTATTTCATAAATCTTCTCTGTTCCAGAGTTCTTATGAAGGGGATAATGATACATTTCCTCTGATTTCCCTTTCATTTCCTAATAACTCTTTACATAGAACCAAAGACTTCCATAGAAACTATGACATCACTGTTCTATCTCTGAGGCCAATGAAAGCTGAACTCCCCGGTCATTCCTGATAGACACACCCCCAACATGCATTGGCTGCTTTTTTCAAATATTGTGATAGTGAAGCTTTGTTGATAAACGTAATCATGCAGACTTGTAAAGTTACGAAAGTTCCACCTTAACAACTGTTGGGATAAGGGAGTGCATTGTTTTCAGGGAGTCGGCCGACTCATAGACATGTATTATAAGAAGGAGCAGTAAAGCACAATCACTGTTCACCCCTCACTATGTAATATTTATTACTAATAGATGTCTATGGAGAGACACAGACTTTAAAAAAAAACATCCTGTATGTTAAAGCCGCCTTTCCCAACCAACCAGGACTCCTCCATAGGTTGCTGGGGGTTCCTTAAGTTCCAATTACACTTGTAATCCTTTATCTGTAAGGAACATTCTTCTCACTGATCACCAATGTAAGGAACATTCTTCTCACTGATCACCAATGTAAGGAACATTCTTCTCACTGATCACCAATGTAAGGAACATTCTTCTCACTGATCACCAATGTAAGGGACATTCTTCTCACCGATCACCAATGTAAGGAACATTCTTCTCACTGATCACCAATGTAAAGAACATTCTTCTCACTGATCACCAATGTAAGGAACATTCTTCTCACTGATCACCAATGTAAGGAACATTCTTCTCACTGATCACCAATGTAAGGAACATTCTTCTCACTGATCACCAATGTAAGGAACATTCTTCCCACTGATCACCAATGTAAGGGACATTCTTCTCACTGATCACCAATGTAAGGGACATTCTTCTCACTGATCACCAATGTAAGGGACATTCTTCTCACTGATCACCAATGTAAGGAACATTCTTCTCACTGATCACCAATGTAAGGATCATTCTTCCCACCGATCACCAATGTAAGGAACATTCTTCTCACTGATCACCAATGTAAGGAACATTCTTCTCACTGATCACCAATGTAAGGGACATTCTTCTCACTGATCACCAATGTAAGGGACATTCTTCTCACTGATCACCAATGTAAGGAACATTCTTCTCACTGATCACCAATGTAAGGAACATTCTTCTCACTGATCACCAATGTAAGGAACATTCTTCCCACTGATCACCAATGTAAGGAACATTCTTCCCACTGATCACCAATGTAAGGATCATTCTTCCCACTGATCACCAATGTAAGGGACATTCTTCTCACTGATCACCAATGTAAGGAACATTCTTCCCACTGATCACCAATGTAAGGAACATTCTTCTCACTGATCACCAATGTAAGGAACATTCTTCCCACTGATCACCAATGTAAGGAACATTCTTCCCACTGATCACCAATGTAAGGATCATTCTTCTCACTGATCACCAATGTAAGGATCATTCTTCCCACTGATCACCAATGTAAGGAACATTCTTCTCACTGATCACCAATGTAAGGAACATTCTCACTGATCACCAATGTAAGGAACATTCTTCTCACCGATCACCAATGTAAGGAACATTCTTCTCACCGATCACCAATGTAAGGAACATTCTTCTCACCGATCACCAATGTAAGGAACATTCTTTCCACTGATCACCAATGTAAGGAACATTCTTTCCACTGATCACCAATGTAAGGAACATTCTTCTCACTGATCACCAATGTAAGCAGGGCCCTCTGATCCCTCCTGTATTGATTTGTTTTGTAAGTGTACTGTCTGCCCTCATATTGTAAAGTGCTGCGCAAACTGTTGGCACTATATAAATCCTGAATAATAATATTAATAAGGAACATTCTTCCCACTGATCACCAATGTAAGGGACATTCTTCTCAATGGCCGCAAATGTAAGAGGGTAACTACCCCAGACTGGGCAGGGTGGCCAAAAATTAAAAGAAAAGATGGGTCTTTTTTCCCCTGGCCACGACTGTAAAGGGGTATTTCTCCATTGACCATCAATATAAGGAGGAATTTATCTACTGAACATCAATGTAAGTTGGTATTTCTCCATTGACCTCCAATGTAAAGGGAAAAAAGCTCCATTGACCTCCATTGTAAGCAAGCATTACTCGATTGACCACCAATGTAAGGGGATATTTCTCCATTGACATTCAATATAGGAGGGGTATTTCTCAATTGACCTCCAATGTAAGGGGACAATTCTCCATTGACCTCTATTGTAAGGGGATATTTCTCCATTGGCCTCCAATGTAAGAAGGAAGTTCTCCATTGACCATCAAGATAAGGAGCCATTTCTCCATCATCCCCCAATGGAAGGTGCATTTCTCTATTGACCACCAATGTGGGGGGGGGGCATTACAATTTCCACTGTTCCCCGAGACATGAAAGTAATATTAAAGGTTTCTTTGTATTAAAAAACACAACGAGAGGATGTGCTGAAGAAATTCTATAATGTGCGTTGCATTGCGATGTCACTCATTTTAATTGGCACCACAGTGGACATATTCTGTAAGAAGAAAAACACAACACAGAGATGTCAGTGCAATGTGTGTTGTGGTGCGCTGCATTCTCAAGAATTGTACTGGTGCCGTTTTTGCTCTTCTAGGCATGCTGAGAACTCATAAGTTCAGAAGGACGAGCCTTCCCTTACCCAACGCACGTGTCCTATTGGAACCCAGAAGTGTGAATAGGCCCTGAACGTGTGTCTCCGCCTGGCCCTGCAGAGTGTCACTCCCTGAGTAGTGCCTTCTGATGCACAACTCACAAATGTACGTGGTGTTATATTCTACACAGGGTGATAATAATAAACACACCGCCCCGGGTACAGCTAAGCCCGTTCAGTCTATTTTCCCGGGAAGGGTATTCATGTCTCTCATTAGTCATTCCTTCTAGGTTAATACATTAAACACTCCACTTCCCAAAATCTGTTTCTTCAAATAGCATCAGGTACTTTCCAGGCAAAACATCAGCACGTTGTTCAAAAAGAGCAAGTTCCTTATTTTTCCGAGATGCTTCTGCAGATCGTTCCTCCCATAACACATCCTGTGATACTGTATATGTTGGTGACATCTCCTACTCTTCCACTGTACATGTAACTATGGATCATTGTATATGTAACAGGGGAATTGTAGGAAGGAATTCTCTCCGCTGATTGTAGCAATATATTATATTCTAAATCAGGGTTTCTCAACCAGGGTTCCGTGGAACCATAGGGGTTCCTCCAATGGTTGCTAGGGGTTCCTTGAGCAATGACCAATTTTTGCCTCTAAGATAAGTTCCCAATGACACCAATGATCTTTTTAGCTCTCTGTAGGGGGGGGAAATTCTTCCCCAAGACCACAGATGTAAGGAACACGCCTCCACCGACCATCACACCAATGTATCAGGAGTTGTAGATGTAGCCATTTTTAACTTGAGACCAAAAGGTTATTTCAAGGGTTCCTCCATGTTGTAAAGGTCGAGAAAGTCTGTTCTAAATGTTCATTTTCCCAAAGAGCGCTGGCCGGCGTGTTCAGGCAGACGGGGGAGGAGACACGTGTGCTAACAAGGAGGGAGAGAGCAGAGGGATGACTTTATAAGAGTTCTGTGCCTACTTTACTATCCAATCACAGGCTGGAGGGGGCTCGGAGGTGACCAAGCTCTATTGCTTTATCTTCAGAATAATCGGGTCACCAGCCTGGCTATGCTGTTTGGAAGAGCTGTACTTATCTCAGGACTGGATGGACAGAAATACTAAAATAGTTCATATATATATATATGCTGGGGAAAATACTGATTGTCTCCCCTGCAGATTGTGTAAGTTTTCCTACTTGCCCAGAAATGAAGGGTCTATCATTTTTATCAGAGGTGTATTTTATATGATAGAGGCAGAATATCAACCAAAAATCCAGAAAAAAAACCATGATACAAATTTTATAAATGGAAATTGCAGTTCAGTGAGCAAAATAAACATTTGAACCCTGAGGAAAATGTAGTAGTTGGTGGAGAAACCCTTGTTGGTGATCACAGAGGTCAGACATTTCTTGTAGGTGGTGATGAGGTTTTCACATCTCAGGAGGGATTTTGGTCCTCTCTTCTTTTCAGATCTCTAAATCCTGAAGGTTTCTTGGCTATCACTTGGCAACTCAAAGTTTCAGCTCCCTCCATACATTTTCTGTAGGATTAAGGTCTGGAGACTGGCTGGGTCACTCCATGACCTTAATATGCTCCTTCTTTAGCCACCCCGTTTGTTGCCTTGGTGGTATGTTTTGGGTCATTGTCATGCTGGAAGACCCATCCATGACCCGTCTTCAGTGTTCTGGCTGAGGGAAGACTGTTCTCATCCAAGATTTGGACATCTGGTCCCTCAAAGCGGCAAAGTCAATCTATACCTTTAGCAAAGAAACAGCCCCAAAGCATCATGTTCCCACCTCCAGGTATGACTGTAGGGATGGTGTTCTTAGAGTCATAGTCAGGATTTTTCTTCCTCCAAACACGGCGAGTTAATGCCAAAGAGCTCAATTTTGGTCTCGTCTGACCACAGAACTTTCTCCCCAATCCTTCTCTGAATCATTTAAATGTTCATTGGCAGACTTCAGATGGGCCTGTACATGTGTCTTCCAGAGGAGGGGGACCTGTACACGTGTCTTCCAGAGGAGGGGGACCTGTACATGTGTCTTCCTGAGGAGGAGGACCTGTACATGTGTCTTCCTGAGGAGGGGGACCTGTACACGTGTCTTCCTGAGGAGGGGGACCTGTACATGTGTCTTCCTGAGGAGGAGGACCTGTACATGTGTCTTCCAGAGGAGGGGGACCTGTACATGTGTCTTCCAGAGGAGGGGGACCTGTACATGTGTCTTCCTGAGGAGGAGGACCTGTACATGTGTCTTCCTGAGGAGGGGGACCTGTACACGTGTCTTCCTGAGGAGGGGGATCTGTACATGTGTCTTCCTGAGGAGGAGGACCTGTCCATGTGTCTTCCTGAGGAGGAGGACCTGTACATGTGTCTTCCTGAGGAGGAGGACCTGTACATGCGTCTTCCTGAGGAGGAGGACCTGTACATGTGTCTTCCTGAGGAGGGGGACCTGTACATGTGTCTTCCTGAGGAGGAGGACCTGTACATGTGTCTTCCTGAGGAGAGGGACCTGTACACGTGTCTTCCAGAGGAGGGGGACCTGTACATGTGTCTTCCTGAGGAGGAGGACCTGTACATGTGTCTTCCTGAGGAGGGGGACCTGTACACGTGTCTTCCTGAGGAGGGGGACCTGTACATGTGTCTTCCTGAGGAGGAGGACCTGTCCATGTGTCTTCCTGAGGAGGAGGACCTGTACATGTGTCTTCCTGAGGAGGGGGACCTGTACATGCATCTTCCTGAGGAGGAGGACCTGTACATGTGTCTTCCTGAGGAGAGGGACCTGTACATGTGTCTTCCTGAGGAGGAGGACCTGTACATGCATCTTCCTGAGGAGGAGGACCTGTACATGTGTCTTCCTGAGGAGGGGGACCTGTACATGTGTCTTCCTGAGGAGGAGGACCTGTACATGTGTCTTCCTGAGGAGGGGGACCTGTACATGTGTCTTCCTGAGGAGGAGGACCTGTACATGTGTCTTCCTGAGGAGGAGGACCTGTACATGTGTCTTCCTGAGGAGGAGGACCTGTACATGTGTCTTCCTGAGGAGGAGGACCTGTACATGTGTCTTCCAGAGGAGGAGGACCTGTACATGTTTCTTCCTGAGGAGGGGGACCTGTACACGTGTCTTCCTGAGGAGGGGGGGGGCTGTACATGTGACTTCCTGAGGAGGGGGACCTGTACATGCGTCTTCCTGAGGAGGGGGACCTGTACATGTGTCTTCCTGAGGAGAGGGACCTGTACACGTGTCTTCCAGAGGAGGAGGACCTGTACATGTTTCTTCCTGAGGAGGGGGACCTGTACACGTGTCTTCCTGAGGAGGGGGGGCTGTACATGTGACTTCCTGAGGAGGGGGACCTGTACATGCGTCTTCCTGAGGAGGGGGACCTGTACATGTGTCTTCCTGAGGAGAGGGACCTGTACACGTGTCTTCCAGAGGAGGAGGACCTGTACATGTTTCTTCCTGAGGAGGAGGACCTGTACATGTGACTTCCTGAGGAGGGGGGGCTGTACATGTGACTTCCTGAGGAGGGGGACCTGTACATGCGTCTTCCTGAGGAGGAGGACCTGTACATGTGTCTTCCTGAGGAGGGGGACCTGTACATGTGTCTTCCTGAGGAGGGGGACCTGTACATGTGTCTTCCAGAGGAGGAGGACCTGTACATATGTCTTCCTGAGGAGGGGGACCTGTACATGTGACTTCCTGAGGACGGGGACCTGTACATGTGTTTTACCAGATTTACCAGCACCTACCTAGTATCTATCCTGAGGAAGCTAATAATTTAGTGAAACTCGTTGATGAGCACGTTTTTGGAGGCGTTACTGGATCAATTCTCTTTATTAGACATATTACAAAGTCAATCCTTATACTTCTGATTCAGCCCTCTGTAACCGCATTATTGGGTAACTGGTAACTGTGTCTATACAGGGTGTTGTTTGTATGTTCTTTATTTGTTTTTTAATCATGTTGTAATAAAATGTATACTTTTTTAATGATTTTTTCCTCTCATTATGTGCCCACAAAGTTCACCAATTTTTTGAGTCTCTCAATCCTCATATACAGTTCATACAACACTTACTTTTCAGCAAGGGCTTCAAATTTGCCCGCATTCTCCACCATATTCTTCACCAACAACTCCTAAGAGTTTCACTCAAATGTAGTGTTTTCCATCAACTCCAGTCTTTTTTTCAGGGCTTCTGGCCCACTTTTATTTAAAAGTAAAATGTAAAAAAATTACAAGCTGATCCTCTCAGGATTTTTCAGCCTTCTGGCTATCGCATCATATTTTGGAGTTCGGTGTACTGGATGGTCACGGCTCATATAAAGTCCCACCTGTATCTTCTCTGTGTAATATTTTGGATGTTGGCATGGTGAGGGTCCTCCCTTCCGTTGTATGAACTGTGTTTCTGGGCATGAGACGGCACAATATGTGTGCCCAGGTGAAGAGAATCTGGGAAACCTACAGAACCTCCCCAGCAGGTAGAGAAACCAGAAACCCTTACAAGTGCCGTGGTCTGTGCAGTGGAGTGGCTGCAAGGATGGGGCGTTCAATGAACAAGGACTACTTTCAAAAGATGAGAGTGAATTCTGTGGCTGGAAGAGATGTCTCTAAAGCCAAAACGTTTTGGGGGGCTGCTTTGGAGCCAATGGTGAGGGATTAGAACCCACCACTCCGGTTCCTATTGCTATCTATGTCCCCGCTAGGGAGGTTCACCCTCTCTATTGTTTCTGGTGACCATTGTCTAAGAGGGAATTTCCCTTCATTGAATTAGGTTTTCTCTCGCTTACTTTTATGACTATGGGACAGGAAGTGCAGTTCATTCTTTCCAGTGGGGCACATGTGAGAACAAAAAAAAAACCTGACAGAGGTGTTAACCCTTCCTTACACTCCCAAAATGAAAATGTTTCCTGCTGCCTGCACCACCAAACACCGATCCTCAGAAATCTTCTGCTGAAGTCCATGTTGACACCACCCAGGAGTGTCAAACTCCTAGTCCCCCCACAGTTCTTCCTACTTACCTTCATGTCAGTGTATGAGAGAATTTCTTCTATCTCTCAAGGACTTCATTGGTGAAATCCCTGTGCTGAGTTCCCGGGTCTGTAAACCCCGCTGTGCCCATTAGGAGGGGTTCCCACCATCGCTGTGCTGAGTGCCCGGTCTGTACACCCGCTGTGCCCATTATGAGGGGATCCCACCATCCCTGTGCTGAATTCCCGGTTCTGTACACCCGCTGTGCCCATTATGAGGGGTTCCCACCATCCCTGTGCTGAGTTCCCAGGTCTGTACACCCGCTGTGCCCATTATGAGGGGTTCCCACCATCCTTGTGCTGAGTTCCTGGGTCTGTACCCCCTGCTGTGCCCATTATGAGGGGTTCCCACCATCCCTGTGCTGAGTTCCCTGGTCTGTACACCCGCTGTGCCCATTATGAGGGGTTCCCACCATCCCCGTGCTGAGTTCCCGGGTCTGTACACCCGCTGTGCCCATTATGAGGGGTTCCCACCATCCTTGTGCTGAGTTCCTGGGTCTGTACCCCCTGCTGTGCCCATTATGAGGGGTTCCCACCATCCCTGTGCTGAGTTCCCTGGTCTGTACACCCGCTGTGCCCATTATGAGGGGTTCCCACCATCCCTGTGCTGAGTTCCCTGGTCTGTACACCCGCTGTGCCCATTATGAGGGGTTCCCACCATCCCTGTGCTGAGTTCCCGGGTCTGTACTCCCCCTGTGCCCATTATGAGGGGTTCCCACCATCCCTGGGCTGAGTTCCCGGGTCTGTACACCCGCTGTGCCCATTATGAGAGGTTCCCACCATCCTTAGTGGAGTTCTATCTATTTTATAGGACAGAGAATGTAACAAGAGGAGTTGGAATTCCCGAGGGAGGGCGGGGTCACCTAAAACCCCCAGATGGAGAGGATTAGAATTCCTTACTCAGGTTATTGGCTTCTTTTTTTATTCTTCGTTTTGAAAAGCTTTCAGTTGTTCCTCATAAAATCAGAGTTTGGTGGTTTTGTGGTATTATTTTTGGATATTCTTCTATATTGTTGAGCAACATTGAAAGCACTTTTGCTGGCAAATCTGATTTAACCGTTTTTGTACTCGATTGTTACTTCTTATCATCAACAGGCGAGGATTTGTACAGCCTACATCAGCCATTCCAGGTTCATTTCGGTGCTGGCCGGGATGACCAGAAGCTCTGGGGGGGGCAATAAGTCGGCACTACTAAAGCTGGCCATACATTCTGTGAAGTGTACTCACAGGCTGGGCCAGGAAAAGGGGTGGGCAGAAGGGACAGCTGCCCTGGGCGCAGAGTCAACGCATAGACGCAGCTTTGGTGCACCCATTCTACGGCATGTAATAAGAGAGGGGGTGCGATTTTGGATCCTTGCCCTGGACACCGGACGACCCTATCCTGCTACTGCCCACAGGGGATGGCCCTGCTGACCTCACTCTGACAAAAGGTAATAATCTGACCGAATTTTGTCAAACAGGCCTGCTGGAAAACCTCCATCTGAACAGCGACTGCATCCAATCAGATACAGCATTGCGAAAGCCAGTGGGGTTGGCTGTCACAATGCAGAAGCTGCGGCGTGTGATTTGTTCAACCCCACAGCTTCTTTTTTTTTTTTCCGTTCATCAGGGTATGGCCGGCTTATAACAGCCCAATTTTCCTGACTGCATGGCCTGAAAAAGGGGGTTTATAACCAGAGCTGTAGATAAAGGGGTACCACCAGTCCTCCTGTACGGGGCCCAGACCAGCAGGGTAAATTGGATGTGGCCAGGGAGGGTGGTTGGTGCGGCAGTGGGGGCAATTATTGGAACTGATCACCTGTATGGCTCTCTCTGCAGCAGCTGAAAGCTGGCGTCTCCTCCTCTCCCTCCCGACAGCTTTCAGCTGCTGTAGAGAGAGCCATGCAAGGGATCAGTTCCAGGAATTGCTCCCCCCCCGCCGCACCCACCACCCTCCCTGCCCAGATTCAATTCACCCTGCTGGCCCGGGCCCCGTACAGGACGACTGGTGGTCCCCCTTTATCCTCTTCCTCCTGCCGGCTTTCAGCTGCTGTAGAGAGAGCCATGCAGGGGATCAGTTCCAGGAATTGCTCCCCCCCCGCCGCACCAACCACCCTCCCTGCCCACATTCAATTCACCCTGCTGGCCCGAGCCCCGTACAGGACGACTGGTGGTCCCCCTTTATCCTCTCCCTCCCGCCGGCTTTCAGCTGCTGTAGAGAGAGCCATGCAGGGGATCAGTTCCAGGAATTGCTCCCCCCCCCGCCGCACCAACCACCCTCCCTGCCCACATCCAATACACCCTGCTGGCCGGGGCCCCGTACAGGACGACTGGTGGTCCCCCTTTATCCTCTCCCTCCTGCTAGCTGCAAAGAGAGCCATACAAGGGAGGGGTTGCAGTAATTGCCCCCCCCACACACACACACACACAACATGCACACCACACCAATCACACTCCCTGTGCACCATACGTTTCCCCCTGCTACTCTGGCCCCCTTGTGTTCACTCCCACCCCCGCAGTGCCGACGGCTTCCATCCTCTCCTTCCCAACGGCAGCTGCAAGCACACAATATTATCCTTCAAGATTGAGAGTGGGGGGAAGGGTCCGGTAAATAGGTCACATTTACCGGCCCCTTCCTTTTCTGAATGAACACACTGAATGATCGGTACCAATCCCTCACTGTGTTTATTCATAACTGAAGCATTGGCTGTATGGGGCCCCGTGTCAGGTTGTCTGTATGGGGCCCCGTGGTTTCTAACTGTCTGTAACCAATGAACCAATCCGTCTGAACTCTCCTTCTGACATCAGCTTTTCCTATATGGGGACACTTTTATATATATTACACACTTTTTGGTATAATTAAATCCTGTGTGGTAACTGCGTTGTTGGAAATTGTGATGTACAAATAATGTGTGGAGTAGAAATGTAATTTAATTGTGATTTGTTTTACAATGACAATAAATCTTATCTACCACAAGAGGTACAGGGTGGGGGGGCTCTGCAATCCTAAATTAGACAATGAGGGATTTGTGTTCTGTTCCCATGAACCCAGATTACCCATGTTTGTGTGGCACTGATTGGCTGCACCTTTCAGGCTGGTGGCGGGGGTGTAATGGTGTGGGGGATGGGGTATCACCGGTTCAGGCTGGTGGTGGGGGTGCAAGGGTGTGGGGGATGGGATATCACCGGTTCAGGCTGGTGGTGGGGGTGTAATGGTGTGGGGGATGGGATATCACCGGTTCAGGTTGGTGGTGGGGGTGTAATGGTGTGGGGGATGGGGTATCACCAGTTCAGGTTGGTGGTGGGGGTGTAATGGTGTGGGGGATGGGGTATCACCGGTTCAGGCTGGTGGTGGGGGTGTAATAGTGTGGGGGATGGGGTATCCTCGGTTCAGGCTGGTGGTGGGGGTGTGTAATGGTGTGGGGGATGGGATATCACCGGTTCAGGCTGGTGGTGGGGGTGTAATGGTGTGGGGGATGGGGTATCACCGGTTCAGGCTGGTGGTGGGGGTGTAATGGTGTGGGGGATGGGGTATCACCGGTTCAGGCTGGTGGTGGGGGTGCAATGGTGTGGGGGATGGGGTATCACCGGTTCAGGCTGGTGGTGGGGGTGTAAGGGTGTGGGGGATGGGATATCACCGGTTCAGGCTGGTGGTGGGGGTGTAATGGTGTGGGGGATGGGATATCACCGGTTCAGGTTGGTGGTGGGGGTGTAATGGTGTGGGGGATGGGGTATCACCGGTTCAGGCTGGTGGTGGGGGTGTAATGGTGTGGGGGATGGGGATATCGCCGGTTCAGGCTGGTGGTGGGGGTGTAATGGTGTGGGGGATGGGATATCACCGGTTCAGGCTGGTGGTGGGGGTGTAATGGTGTGGGGGATGGGGTATCACCGGTTCAGGCTGGTGGTGGGGGTGTAATGGTGTGGGGGATGGGGTATCACCGGTTCAGGCTGATGGTGGGGGTGTAATGGTGTAGGGGATGGGATATCACCGGTTCAGGCTGGTGGTGGGGGTGTAATGGTGTGGGGGATGGGGTACCACTGGTTCAGGCTGGTGGTGGGGGTGTAATGGTGTGGGGGATGGGGTATCACCGGTTCAGGCTGGTGGTGGGGGTGTAATGGTGTGGGGGATGGGATATCACCGGTTCAGGCTGGTGGTGGGGGTGTAATGGTGTGGGGGATGGGGTACCACTGGTTCAGGCTGGTGGTGGGGGTGTAATGGTGTGGGGGGTGGGGTACCACTGGTTCAGGCTGGTGGTGGGGGTGTAATGGTGTGGGGGATGGGATATCACCGGTTCAGGCTGGTGGTGTAATGGTGTGGGGGATGGGGTATCACCGGTTCAGGCTGGTGGTGGGGGTGTAATGGTGTGGGGGATGGGATATCACCGGTTCAGGTTGGTGGTGGGGGTGTAATGGTGTGGGGGATGGGATATCACCGGTTCAGGCTGGTGGTGGGGGTGTAATGGTGTGGGGGATGGGATATCACCGGTTCAGGCTGGTGGTGGGGGTGTAATGGTGTGGGGGATGGGATATCACCGGTTCAGGCTGGTGGTGGGGGTGTAATGGTGTGGGGGATGGGGTATCACCGGTTCAGGCTGGTGGTGGGGGTGTAATGGTGTGGGGGATGGGATATCACCGGTTCAGGCTGGTGGTGGGGGTGTAATGGTGTGGGGGATGGGATATCACCGGTTCAGGCTGGTGGTGGGGGTGTAATGGTGTGGGGGATGGGATATCACCGGTTCAGGCTGGTGGTGGGGGTGTAATGGTGTGGGGGATGGGGTATCACCGGTTCAGGCTGGTGGTGGGGGTGTAATGGTGTGGGGGATGGGATATCACCGGTTCAGGCTGGTGGTGGGGGTGTAATGGTGTGGGGGATGGGATATCACCGGTTCAGGCTGGTGGTGGGGGTGTAATGGTGTGGGGGATGGGATATCACCGGTTCAGGCTGGTGGTGGGGGTGTAATGGTGTGGGGGATGGGGTATCACCGGTTCAGGCTGGTGGTGGGGGTGTAATGGTGTGGGGGATGGGATATCACCGGTTCAGGCTGGTGGTGGGGGTGTAATGGTGTGGGGGATGGGATATCACCGGTTCAGGCTGGTGGTGGGGGTGTAATGGTGTGGGGGATGGGGTATCACCGGTTCAGGCTGGTGGTGGGGAGGGTAATGGTGTGGGGGATGGGAAATTCACCGGTTCAGGCTGGTGGTGGGGGTATAATGGTGTGGGGGATGGGGTGCCCCCATCTTCTGATGGCTCCTCCCAGCAGGATAATGCCCCATGTCACAAAGCTCCAATCATCTCACCACTGGACAATGAGGTCCCTGTCCTCCAATGGCCTCCACACTCACCACATCTCATCCAATAGAGCACCTTTGGGATGTGGTGGAACGGGAAATTGGCATCATGGATGTGCAGCCGACAAATCATTATCAGGTCACTATGGAGGAAAATCTCTGAGGAATGTTTCCAACACCTTGTTGTATTTATTCCACCAAGAATGAAGGCCAAAGGGGGTCCAACCCGCTACTAGCAAGGGGGACCTAATAAAGGGGCCGGTGAGTGTAGTTTATAATAGAAGAGGTCTCCATGTATATATTGTCGTTGGATAATCAGAGGTGGAAGCAGTGGCGGCTGATGCTCAATATTTTTCTTTGGAAGGCAAACCAACACCACCAAAGCCCCCCCCACATGGGAGACAAGCGGGAAGGCGACGACCCCCCCTCAATGTGGGATTTGTTTGTTTTGTGGCTCCTCTTTGCTGTCACAATGGTGATCACTGTAACAGCAATGTTTTCAAATGTCATGAATAACAGCTGTGATCACTAGTGGTCTGTGATTGGCTACAGCTAATCACATGGTACAGGGTGCTGTGACTGACTCGGTACCATGTGATAGCTGTGGGACAATCACAGCATTCCTCTATAGGAAGCTCAGCTGTTATGAATAACATTCATTCGTTCAACAGTTTTGTTGACATTGTGATCACATATCGATCGCACGCTCTCTGGCCGGCCAAAAGCTGTCGCGGGAGTCTGGCTCATGTACATGTCTGTGATCCAGCCTGCCCGTGCAATAAATGAACTGTGGGTGGGGGGGAGACCGGTGGTTAAAAAAAGTCGCACAGGCCGGCCCCTCCTTAGATTCCGAGTTGACCTCCAGGCTTCAATGGTTTCTGGGTCACTGACCAAGAACAAATAAGAAGTTTCAGGGCCCATTTACTCGAATGCATCTTGGTAAGGTGAGTGACGTAACTCGGGATGACGCAACGTGGGATGACGTAACGCGGGGCGATGCACACAATGTGAGTAACTGCATCCATTTTTAATGGAACCCTGACGCATGAAGGCAACTCGGGAGTCACGATTGATTTTCGGGCACCTTAGGGTGAATGGCGGATCATTCGGTCCAATAGGCTGACCTGCGACGCGCTTCACTTTAATGCAGCGCAGAGGAGTGAATGTCCGGACCTCGGACTCTACTTGCTGCAGTCATTTGCTCATGGTCGGCGAGGAAGTGAAACCAGATGATCGTCATGACAGCCAGGCAAGAAGCTTTCTGCTAAAAACAGCACACCGGGGGGCTGCGTATGTTTCTCTTTAAATGCGATGAGGGGTGGAGCTGCGACCTCTAATAAAGTACCAATAATGAAACCAGTCCAGGACAAAGGTCGCCCGGTCGGTATTCTGCGTCATCGGCTGCGGGGTCCCAGCTCTGAGCGGTGTAGATGAGCTGGCTGACATTTCACACATGTGAGGGCCGACGCTCTTCTGATTCATGTTTTCTGCCTCACAGGCAGACCACCGCGCACCGAAGTGTATCGTATCAGCCACAGAGACTACCAAAGGATTTGTATTTCTATCCATCCAGCCCTGAGATTTGCACAGCTCTGTCAGACAGCAGGGACAACCAATCTTCCTCTGCTGCAGTTTCACATTCACTTTCAGGTCGTCTCCCCACCCTGTGACTGGACTGTGAAAGGAGAAACAACAGACTAATAAGCTCATCTCTCTGCTACTCACTCCTCCTAGGAGCATGCCTCCTGCACTGCAGCACATCTGGTTGGCTCCTTGTGCTGCTTGGTCCTTGGCTGGGATCTGGGGGTAGGTGATTTGCTGGTCCTTGGTTGGGATCTGGGGGTAAGGGACATTTGGTCCTTGGCTGGGATCTGGGGGTAGGTGCTTTCTGGTCACTGGCTGGGATCTGGGGGTACGTGGTTTCTGGTCTTTGATTGGAATCTGAGGGTAGGTGACGTCTGGCCCTTGGCTGGGATCTGGAGGTAAGTGATATCTGGTCCTTGTTTGGGATCTGGGGGTAGGTGACATTTGGTCCTTGGCTGGGATCTGGAGGGTAGGTGACGTCTGGTCCTTGGCTGGGATCTGAGGGTAGGTGACGTCTGGTCCTTGGCTGGGATCTGGGGGTAGGTGACGTCTGGTCCTTGGCTGGGATCTGGGGGTAGGTGACGTCTGGTCCTTGGCTGGGATCTGGGGGTAGGTGACGTGTGGTCCTTGGCTGGGATCTGGGGGTAGGTGACGTCTGGTCCTTGGCTGGGATCTGGGGGTAGGTGACGTCTGGTCCTTGGCTGGGATCTGGGGGTAGGTGACGTCTGGTCCTTGGCTGGGATCTGGGGGTAGGTGACGTCTGGTCCTTGGCTGGGATCTGGGGGTAGGTGACGTCTGGTCCTTGGCTGGGATCTGGGGGTAGGTGACGTCTGGTCCTTGGCTGGGATCTGGGGGTAGGTGACGTCTGGTCCTTGGCTGGGATCTGGGGGTAGTTGACGTCTGGTCCTTGGCTGGGATCTGGGGGTAGGTGACGTCTGGTCCTTGGCTGGGATCTGAGGGTAGGTGACGTCTGGTCCTTGGCTGGGATCTGGGGGTAGGTGACGTCTGGTCCTTGGCTGGGATCTGGGGGTAGGTGACGTCTGGTCCTTGGCTGGGATCTGGGGGTAGGTGACGTCTGGTCCTTGGCTGGGATCTGGGGGTAGGTGACGTCTGGTCCTTGGCTGGGATCTGGGGGTAGGTAACGTGTGGTTCTTGGCTGGGATCTGGGGGTAGGTGACGTGTGGTTCTTGGCTGGGATCTGGGGGTAGGTGACGTCTGGTCCTTGGCTGGGATCTGGGGGTAGGTGACGTCTGGTCCTTGGCTGGGATCTGGGGGTAGGTGACGTGTGGTCCTTGGCTGGGATCTGGGGGTAGCTGACGTCTGGTCCTTGGCTGGGATCTGGGGGTAGGTGACGTGTGGTCCTTGGCTGGGATCTGGGGGTAGGTGACGTGTGGTCCTTGGCTGGGATCTGGGGGTAGGTGACGTGTGGTCCTTGGCTGGGATCTGGGGGTTGGTGACGTCTGGTCCTTGGCTGGGATCTGGGGGTAGGTGACGTCTGGTCCTTGGCTGGGATCTGGGGGTAGGTGACGTCTGGTCCTTGGCTGGGATCTGGGGGTAGGTGACGTCTGGTCCTTGGCTGGGATCTGGGGGTAGGTGACGTCTGGTCCTTGGCTGGGATCTGGGGGTGGGTGACGTCTGGTCCTTGGCTGGGATCTGATGGTGGGTGACGTCTGGTCCTTGGCTGGGATCTGGGGGTAGGTGACGTCTGGTCCTTGGCTGGGATCTGGGGGTAGGTGACGTCTGGTCCTTGGCTGGGATCTGAGGGTAGGTGACGTCTGGTCCTTGGCTGGGATCTGGGGGTAGGTGACGTCTGGTCCTTGGCTGGGATCTGGGGGTAGGTGACGTCTGGTCCTTGGCTGGGATCTGGGGCTAGGTGACGTCTGGTCCTTGGCTGGGATCTGGGGGTAGGTAACGTGTGGTTCTTGGCTGGGATCTGGGGGTAGGTGACGTGTGGTTCTTGGCTGGGATCTGGGGGTAGGTGATGTCTGGTCCTTGGCTGGGATCTGGGGGTAGGTGACGTCTGGTCCTTGGCTGGGATCTGGGGGTAGGTGACGTGTGGTCCTTGGCTGGGATCTGGGGGTAGGTGACGTGTGGTCCTTGGCTGGGATCTGGGGGTAGGTGACGTGTGGTCCTTGGCTGGGATCTGGGGGTAGCTGACGTCTGGTCCTTGGCTGGGATCTGGGGGTAGGTGACGTCTGGTCCTTGGCTGGGATCTGGGGGTAGCTGACGTCTGGTCCTTGGCTGGGATCTGGGGGTAGCTGACGTCTGGTCCTTGGCTGGGATCTGGGGGTAGGTGACGTCTGGTCCTTGGCTGGGATCTGGGGGTAGGTGACGTCTGGTCCTTGGCTGGGATCTGGGGGTAGGTGACGTCTGGTCCTTGGCTGGGATCTCGGGGTAGGTGACGTCTGGTCCTTGGCTGGGATCAGGGGGTAGGTGACGTCTGGTCCTTGGCTGGGATCTGGGGGTAGCTGACGTGTGGTCCTTGGCTGGGATCTGGGGGTAGGTGACGTCTGGTCCTTGGCTGGGATCTGGGGGTAGGTGACGTCTGGTCCTTGGCTGGGATCAGGGGGTAGGTGACGTCTGGTCCTTGGCTGGGATCTGGGGGTAGGTGACGTCTGGTCCTTGGCTGGGATCAGGGGGTAGGCGACGTCTGGTCCTTGGCTGGGATCTGGGGGTAGGTGACGTCTGGTCCTTGGCTGGGATCTGGGGGTAGGTGACGTCTGGTCCTTGGCTGGGATCAGGGGGTAGGCGACGTCTGGTCCTTGGCTGGGATCAGGGGGTAGGTGACGTCTGGTCCTTGGCTGGGATCTGGGGGTAGGTGACGTCTGGTCCTTAGCTGGGATCTGGGGGTAGGTGACGTCTGGTCCTTGGGTCATACAGAGTCTTATGGATATACTGTATAGGGGTCCTGTAGACATGCAGTGGTGCAATGTGGTGGCAGTTGGGCACAACTCGTTTCACATTTTGCACCTGACACACAATACAGCTGGTGCGATGTGCGGTGTGTGCGGCCCGATACGGTCCGGTGCCGCGGTTCCTGTATTCTGTTGCTTTAAACCATTCAAACGAATTGGGCGCATTAATGCAACGAACATTAACATGCGGCGTGAAGCGCGTCGATGAATATGCACCCCAATGGAGTGAATCGCTCTTCATAGGTTTCTGTAAGATAGATGTGATGTAGGAGATGAGGACCAGTAGCGCCCCCTCCCTGGTCCCCCGATGCTCTTCACTCTGCGTCACATTGCAGCTCTCCTGCCAAGGCTGCGATTTCACCGGAAGAGGAACAGATGGAAGAAGGACGACAACCACACTATCTGCAGCCAGAGCCTCAAACACAAACAAGACCATGCGACACTTCCAGCAATGGCGTCACCAGCTTCCACCGCACTCCCAGAATAGATCATCACCCACCTCAGGCTTAATCATGTGTCACCTACCCCCCGGATCCCAGCCAAGGACCAGACGTCACCTACCCCCGGATCCCAGCCAAGGACCAGATGTCACCTACACTCAGATCCCAGCCAAGGACCAGACTTCACCTACCCCCAGATCCCTGCCAAACACCAGACTTCACCTACCCCAGATCCCAGCCAAGGACCAGACGTCACCTACCCCCAGATCCCAGCCAAGGACCAGACTTCACCTACCCCCGAATCCCAGCCAAGGATCAGACGTCACCTACCCCCGAATCCCAGCCAAGGACCAGACGTCACCTACCCCCAGATCCCAGCCAAGGACCAGACGTCACCTACCCCCGGATCCCAGCCAAGGACCAGACATCACCTACCCCCAGATCCCAGCCAAGGACCAGACATCACCTACCCCCAGATCCCAGCCAAAGACCAGAAGTCACCTACCCCCAGATCCCAGCCAAGGACCAGACTTCACCTACCCCCAGATCCCTGCCAAACACCAGACTTCACCTACCCCAGATCCCAGCCAAGGACCAGACGTCACCTACCCCCAGATCCCAGCCAAGGACCAGACTTCACCTACCCCCGAATCCCAGCCAAGGATCAGACGTCACCTACCCCCGGATCCCAGCCAAGGACCAGATGTCACCTACACTCAGATCCCAGCCAAGGACCAGACTTCACCTACCCCCAGATCCCTGCCAAACACCAGACTTCACCTACCCCAGATCCCAGCCAAGGACCAGACGTCACCTACCCCCAGATCCCAGCCAAGGACCAGACTTCACCTACCCCCGAATCCCAGCCAAGGATCAGACGTCACCTACCCCCGAATCCCAGCCAAGGACCAGACGTCACCTACCCCCAGATCCCAGCCAAGGACCAGACGTCACCTACCCCCAGATCCCAGCCAAGGACCAGACTTCACCTACCCCCGAATCCCAGCCAAGGATCAGACGTCACCTACCCCCGAATCCCAGCCAAGGACCAGACGTCACCTACCCCCAGATCCCAGCCAAGGACCAGACGTCACCTACCCCCGGATCCCAGCCAAGGACCAGACATCACCTACCCCCAGATCCCAGCCAAGGACCAGACATCACCTACCCCCAGATCCCAGCCAAAGACCAGAAGTCACCTACCCCCAGATCCCAGCCAAGGACCAGATGTCACCTACCCCCAGATCCCAGCCAAGGACCAGACTTCACCTACCCCCAGATCCCAGCCAAGGACCAGAAGTCACCTACCCCCAAATCCCAGCCAAGGACCAGACATCACCTACCGCCAGATCCCAGCCAAGGACCAGACATCACCTACCCTCAGATCCCAGCCAAGGACCAGACATCACCTACCCCCAGATCCCAGCCAAGGACCAGACATCACTTACCCCCAGATCCCAGCCAAGGACCAGAAATTACCTACCCCAGATCCCAGCCAAGGACCAGACGTAACCTACCCCCAGATCCCAGCCAAGGACCAGAGGTTACCTACCCCCAGATCCCAGCCAAGGACCAGAAGTCACCTACCCCCAGATCCCAGCCAAGGACCAGACATCACTTACCCCCAGATCCCAGCCAAGGACCAGAAATCACCTACCCCAGATCCCAGCCAAGGACCAGACGTCACCTACCCCCAGATCCCAGCCAAGGACCAGAGGTTACCTACCCCCAGATCCCAGCCAAGGACCAGAAGTCACCTACCCCCAGATCCCAGCCAAGGACCAGAAGTCACCTACCCCCAGATCCCAGGCAAGGACCAGAAGTCACCTACCCCCAGATCCCAGCCAAGGACCAGAAGTCACCTACTCCCAGATCCCAGCCAAGGACCAGACGTCAGCCAGAGCCTCAAACACAAACAAGACCATGCAACAACACTTCCAGTAATGGCGTCACCAGCTTCCACCACACTCCCAGAATAGATCATCACCCACCTCAGGCTTAGTCATGTGTCATCTACCCCCGGATCCCAGCCAAAGACCAGACATCACCTACACTCAGATCCCAGCCAAGGACCAGACTTCACCTACCCCCAGATCCCAGCCAAGGACCAGACTTCACCTACCCCCAGATCCCTGCCAAACACCAGACTTCACCTACCCCAGATCCCAGCCAAGGACCAGACGTCACCTACCTCCAGATCCCAGCCAAGGACCAGACATCACCTACCCCCAGATCCCAGCCAAGGACCAGAAGTCACCTTCCTCCAGATCCAAGCCAAGGACCAGAAGTCACCTACCCCCAGATCTCAGCTGCCACCTACCCCCAGATCCCAGCCAAGGACCAGAAGTCACCTACCCCCAGATCCCAGCCAAGGACCAGAAGTCACCTAACCCCAGATCCCAGCTAAGGACCAGAAGTCACCTACCCCCAGATCCCAGCCACCACCTACCCCAAGATCCAAGCCAAGGACCAGAAGTCACCTACCCCCAGATCCCAGCCAAGGACCAGAAGTCACCTACCCCCAGATCCCAGCTGCCACGTACCCCCAAATCCCAGCCATGGACCAGACATTATCTACCCCCAGATCCCAGCCAAGGGCTAGATGTAACCTAACACCAAATCCTAGCCGTCACCTACCCCCAGATCCCAGCCAGGGATTAGAGATCACCTGCACCCAGATCCCAGCCGTCACCTACCCCCAAATACCAGCAAAGGACCAGACATCATCTACCCCCAGATCCTAGCCAAAGACCAAACGTCATCTACCCCCAGATCCCTGCCAAGGACTAGACGTTACCTACCCCCAGATCCTAGCCGTCACCTACCCCCAGGTCCCAGCCAAGGACCAGAAGTCACCTACCCCCAGATCCTAGCCAAGGACCAGAAGTCACCTACCCCCAGATCCCAGCCGCCTCCTACCCCCAGATCCCAGCCAAGGACCAGAAGTCGCCTACCCCCAGATCCCAACCAAGGACCAGAAGTCGCCTACCCCCAGATCCCAGCCAAGGACCAGAAGTCGCCTACCCCCAGATCCCAGCCAAGGACTAGAAGTCACCTACCCCCAGATCTCAGCCGCCACCTACCCCCGGATCCCAGCCAAGGACCAGAAGTCACCTACCGCTAGATCCCAGCTGCCACGTACCCCCAAATCCCAGCCATGGACCAGACATTATCTACCCCCAGATCCCAGCCAAGGGCTAGATGTAACCTAACACCAAATCCTAGCCGTCACCTACCCCCAGATCCCAGCCAGGGATTAGAGATCACCTGCACCCAGATCCCAGCCGTCACCTACCCCCAAATACCAGCAAAGGACCAGACATCATCTACCCCCAGATCCTAGCCAAAGACCAAACGTCATCTACCCCCAGATCCCAGCCAAGGACCAGAAGTCGCCTACCCCCAGATCCCAGCCAAGGACCAGAAGTCGCCTACCCCCAGATCCCAGCCAAGGACCAGAAGTCGCCTACCCCCAGATCCCAGCCAAGGACTAGAAGTCACCTACCCCCAGATCTCAGCCGCCACCTACCCCCAGATCCCAGCCAAGGACCAGATGTCACCTACCCCCAGATCCCAGCCAAGGACCAGACTTCACCTACCCCCAGATCCCAGCCAAGGACCAGAAGTCACCTACCCCCAAATCCCAGCCAAGGACCAGACATCACCTACCGCCAGATCCCAGCCAAGGACCAGACATCACCTACCCCCAGATCCCAGCCAAGGACCAGACATCACCTACCCCCAGATCCCAGCCAAGGACCAGACATCACTTACCCCCAGATCCCAGCCAAGGACCAGAAATCACCTACCCCAGATCCCAGCCAAGGACCAGACGTAACCTACCCCCAGATCCCAGCCAAGGACCAGAGGTTACCTACCCCCAGATCCCAGCCAAGGACCAGAAGTCACCTACCCCCAGATCCCAGCCAAGGACCAGACATCACTTACCCCCAGATCCCAGCCAAGGACCAGAAATCACCTACCCCAGATCCCAGCCAAGGACCAGACGTCACCTACCCCCAGATCCCAGCCAAGGACCAGAGGTTACCTACCCCCAGATCCCAGCCAAGGACCAGAAGTCACCTACCCCTAGATCCCAGGCAAGGACCAGAAGTCACCTACCCCCAGATCCCAGCCAAGGACCAGAAGTCACCTAACCCCAGATCCCAGCTAAGGACCAGAAGTCACCTACCCCCAGATCCCAGCCACCACCTACCCCAAGATCCAAGCCAAGGACCAGAAGTCACCTACCCCCAGATCCCAGCCAAGGACCAGAAGTCACCTACCCCCAGATCCCAGCTGCCACGTACCCCCAAATCCCAGCCATGGACCAGACATTATCTACCCCCAGATCCCAGCCAAGGGCTAGATGTAACCTAACACCAAATCCTAGCCGTCACCTACCCCCAGATCCCAGCCAGGGATTAGAGATCACCTGCACCCAGATCCCAGCCGTCACCTACCCCCAAATACCAGCAAAGGACCAGACATCATCTACCCCCAGATCCTAGCCAAAGACCAAACGTCATCTACCCCCAGATCCCTGCCAAGGACTAGACGTAACCTACCCCCAGATCCTAGCCGTCACCTACCCCCAGGTCCCAGCCAAGGACCAGAAGTCACCTACCCCCAGATCCTAGCCAAGGACCAGAAGTCACCTACCCCCAGATCCCAGCCGCCTCCTACCCCCAGATCCCAGCCAAGGACCAGAAGTCACCTACCCCCAGATCCCAGCCAAGGACCAGAAGTCGCCTACCCCCAGATCCCAGCCAAGGACCAGAAGTCGCCTACCCCCAGATCCCAGCCAAGGACTAGAAGTCACCTACCCCCAGATCTCAGCCGCCACCTACCCCCGGATCCCAGCCAAGGACCAGAAGTCACCTACCCCCAGATCCCAGCCAAGAACAAGAAACCGCCTGTCCCCAGATCCCAGACAAAGATTGGATGTCACCTACCCCTGGAACCAAGTGAAGGACCAGATAGCATCCTGGGATCTTTTTAAAGGCACTAGAAAACAAGTCATAAATTATGATGCTCCTTATATCAGTGCATTGTGCTTGTGAATAATCTGCGTGTTGCATCTCTTGTGCATTACAGTTTATCCCCCCTCCCCCATAATAGGCACAGCAGGTGTACAGACCCAGGAACTCGGAACAGGGTTGGTGGAAACCCCTTATAATGCTGGAAAGGTTGGCGGCTTTCCTTGAGGGAAAAGGTTGATCTGATCAAGACTTACCTGATTCCGATTTTTCTATATGTCAGTTTTGTTTGCGTTTTGCCAGCTTCTCTCTATACCAGGGTCTATACTTGTTTCTTCCAGCTGTTATGGGGGAACAGAATAAACCTTGTCAAAAGGAATGTGACTTACCTTTCTAGGCGGGAGGGTGGTCTAGGGATGATCAACCCTGTAGTCTTTTTCTCTCTGATGTTTGTGAAGTACAATCTTGGTAACATGTTGGCAGAGAGACCGCCTGGGTGGGTTGGTATTTTCCAGTCCTGGTTTAGGCCCTTTCTGCGAGACTGGGAAAATGGTGGGCCAGTGAAGAGCCTGAGGGTCAAGCATGATAAGCTCCTGGCTTATGTTGCCCCGTGTTTGAAAATACTTCGGCAGTGGCACGTAACAGCAGGAGAAGTCAGATCTCTTCCAAGGAAACTTCTTGAGAAGCGGATCATGAGCTCTGTTTTTTGCGAGCCACTGGCCTTGAGGGATTGCCCAAGCCTGGTTTTGGGGGTGGGTTTGCGGTTGATTAATTTGGAGAGAATCCCAATGAAGTTTAGGGATCAGGCTTGGCTTGCCTTTCATGGAAAACTATATGTGAAGGGCAACTTGAAGTTTCTTTCCATGAGTGATCGGGGCTGCCCGAGAGTAGAGTGTGGAGGAGTGGTGGAGTCCATGGATCACTTTCTACTTCAGTGCCCTTTTAATATAGAGGTGTACAAGAGGGTGGGGAGGGCTCTGAGTATACCCTTCCTCCCCCATATGAGTTATGCAGAGTGGGTGTATGGGGCTTTCCAGACTCGTCGGGATTATGATTTGGAAACACTTTTTTTAGTTAGTTTAGTAGTCCGTTATTTCACGTGGAGCGCACGGTGTCAGGTATCCTTACGGAGTAAAATCCTCCCTGTGGAAGTGGTGATGCAGAACATTCTGGGTGAGGTTGGGAAGATTCGGGGTCTTGAGAAAGACAGGTGGCAGCAGGAGGCCTGGATAAAGGCGTGGAGGAATATCAGGACTCTGTAGCGGCTGCCTGTTGATCTCGGGGTGTGCGGCTTTCTTTGTATTCTTCTTTCACTCCCCTAGATTTTCAGATCCAATATAATTTTGATAAAAGGCTCCATGCATGGTGACGGTGATGTTCCTTAGTCTGGCTCTCCCGTAGGGATTATGTTGTGCGCAATTTGTTTTGCACCGTTTATTTTGTTCTTGTTCTTTCTGGTTTTTATAATTATATTCAATTATTTTGTAAATATGTTTTATTTATTTATTATGGTTTTATTGTATATAAGTTGTTGTTTGTAAGATTTTCAATAAACAAAATTAACCCCTCATAATGGGCACAGTAAGTGTACAGACCTAGGAATTAAGCACAGGGATGGTGGGAACCCCTCATAATGGGCACAGCGGGTGTACAGACCCGGGAACTCGGCACAGGGATGGTGGGAACCCCTCATAATGGGCACAGCGGGTGTACAGACCTGGGAACTCAGCACAGGGATGGTGGGAACCCCTCATAATGGGGACAGCGGGTGTACAGACCCGGGAACTCAGCACAGGGATGGTGGGAACCCCTCATAATGGGCACAGCGGGTGTACAGACCCGGGAACTCAGCACAGGGATGGTGGGAACCCCTCATAATGGGCACAGCGGGTGTACAGACCTGGGAACTCAGCACAGGGATGGTGGGAACTCCTCATAATGGGCACAGCGGGTGTACAGACCTGGGAACTCAGCACAGGGATGGTGGGAACCCCTCATAATGGGCACAGCGGGTGTACAGACCCGGGAACTCAGTACAGGGATCTCACCAACAGAGTCCCTGAGATAGTGAGAAAATGTCAGGGAGTTTAACTCTCCAGCATCCACAAAACTAGCTGACCATCTTTATTGAGATGGCCATCTTCCAAGCCTGATTTCATCTTTCGGCTGGCATGTTGCTACTCAAATTAAAACTAGATTTTATCTCAATAATCTGGTTGCATTAAAAAAAAAACAATCATTGAGTGGATTTGGAAGAGATTTACTTATGAACAAAACCTTTTTTTTGTCATAGTAAATTTCCAGCCTGGCTCGGTTTGGGGAATATATTGGCACTCGTGGTCACTGCGCAGTGCTGTATTCTTCCAGCAGAACTGTGATAACCTCTCAGAGTTTTTGGGAAGTGCAGAGAGGTAAAAACAGATGAAGTGAGTCACGGGGCCGCAGAGACAACATTTTCCATCTGATGCACACATGTCACCCGTTTATTATTAAGACTTTAGATCTTGGGAAAGTCCCAGACTTTTGGGACTACAAAGTCCAACTAATTACCGCCCATCAGTATCCCCCCCCTCACCATCACCACCACCACTAATAAAAGACCAACCAAATCAGTTAAATATATTCCAGGTGCATCAAAACAAAAGGTGTCCAAAGTCTTATCGCTTGTTTCCCTTATCTACTTTGGTCCAACTTTCATGCAACTTAAGTGCCTTGGACTGCAACGTAAACCCTCAAAAGTCGCACCTGAATGTTGTACGTGCGCCAGTTGTGAAACAGTTGTCCATTATCAATGGTCAAAGCCAAAGTTGCATCCAAGTCACCCCCATCAAAGTATGAAGAAGCTATATTTTATTTAGATTAAAAAAATCAACATATCATATCACTTTCAAGAGCCAAAAATATTGTACACGGAGAGACTAGGTTGTGATTTAAGATGGAGAGACTAGGTTGCAATTCACAATGGAGAGACTAGGTTGCAATCCAAGATGGAGAGACTGGGTTGCAAGGCAAGATGGGGAGAATAGGCTGCAATTTAAGATAGAGACACTAGGCTGTAATTCAAGATGGAGAGACTAGGTTGCAATCCAAGATGGAGAGACTGGGTTGCAAGGCAAGATGGAGAGACTAGGCTGCAATTTAAGATAGAGAGACTAGGCTGTAATTCAAGATGGAGAGACTAGGTTGCAATGCAAGATGGAGAGACTAGGTTGCAATTCACAATGTAGAGACTAGGTTACAATGCAAGATAGGGAGAATAGGCTGCAATTTAAGATAGAGAGAGTAGGTTGCAATGCAAGATGGAGAGACTAGGTTGCAATTCAAGATGGAGTGACTGGGTTGCAATTCATAATGGAGTAACTAGGTTGCAATTCAAGATGGAGCAACTGGGTTGCAATGCAAGATGGAGAGACTAGGCTACAATTCAAGATGGAGAGACTAGGTTACAATTAGGGTTGCCACCTCATCCCCTTAAACCCGAACACATAACAATTCCACAGGTTCTGAAGCTAATTCAATTACAGATAAGGCAACAAATAAGTTTAATTACCACCTTAATCTGCCACAGAACCTGTGTAATTAATATATGTTCGGATTTAAAGGGATGAGATGGCAACCCTAGTTGCAATGCAATATGGAGTAACTAGGCTGCAATTCAAGATGGAGAGACTGGGTTGCAAGGCAAGATGGATAGACTAGGCTGCAATTCAAGATGGAGAGACTAGGCTGCAAGGCAAGCTGGAGAGACTAGGCTGCAATTCAAGATGGAAAGATTAGGCTGCAATTCAAGATGGAGAGACTGGGTTGCAAGGCAAGATGGAGAGACTAGGTTGCAAGGCATGATGGAGGGACTAGGCTGCAATTCAAGATGGAGAGACTAGGTTGCAAGGCAAGATGGAGAGACTAGGTTGCAAGGCAAGATGGAGAGACTAGGTTGCAAGGCAAGATGGAGAGACTAGGTTGCAAGGCAAGATGGAGAGACTAGGTTGCAAGGCAAGATGGAGAGACTAGACTGCAAGGCAAGATGGAGAGACTAGGCTGCGAGGCAAGATGGAGAGACTAGGCTGCGAGGCAAGATGGAGAGCCCAGGCTGCAAGGCAAGATGGAGAGACTAGGCTGCAAGGCAAGATGGAGAGACTAGGCTGCAAGGCAAGATGGAGAGACTAGGCTGCAAGGCAAGATGGAGAGACTAGGCTGCAAGGCAAGATGGAGAGACTAGGCTGCAAGGCAAGATGGAGAGACTAGGCTGCAAGGCAAGATGGAGAGACTAGGCTGCAAGGCAAGATGGAGAGACTAGGCTGCAAGGCAAGATGGAGAGACTAGGTTGCAAGGCAAGATGGAGAGACTAGGCTGCAAGGCAAGATGGAGAGACTAGGCTGCAAGGCAAGATGGAGAGACTAGACTGCAAGGCAAGATGGAGAGACTAGGCTGCAATTCAAGATGGAGAGACATACTATGGTATCATTTCCTAAGAGTTGTGTAACCCTTTGCCAAAATTCACCAAGTGAGCCACATTCATGTAGCTCGGTTTGTCTGTGTAGATATAAACCTTGGATTGCGAGCAGAATTCGTTCCAGAAACATGCTTGTAATCCGAAGCACTTGTATATCAAAGCGAATCTCCCCATAAGAAATAATGGAAACTCAAATTATCTGTTCCACAACTATTTATTCATAGGTCCTTCAGTTTATGGTCCATATAAAAAGATTATAGCAACATGATAGATTGTGTAACCGTAAAATGTCCATCCACAAACGGAAGCCTCCACAAGGAGAATAGAAGCAAAATCCAGCCGGAGCTACAGAGTATAAAAGAGAAGAGAGGGCGCCTCTAAGGGTAGCAATATGGTTACATTTAATGAAGGTCCAACAACTCACATGGTTGAAGATTAAAAGAGGAACATCTAAGTATGCAGGCATCCGGGATAAAGCTGTCCACATAGACCATTCCCTGTACTGCTGGCTCTCACCGCTGTCAGTCTGCAATTGTGTGCGGGAAGACTAACCTGCAGTACAACGATCTGAAAGTGAGATTTGAATCGCTCGTGGAGCGCAGTGTGGAAGGTAAGACGTCGATGGCGGTGTGGAAACGCGGTTGTCGCTTACCTCCCACTGTGCGGCCCGGTCATGAACATGCCGCTCTTGTTAGGACATGTGGCCCGGTGTGCCCTATGGCCGGTCCTGCCCTGCTGTAAACTGTGGTTCTTTGGTGGACTAAGTTTTGCACCTGAGCAGAGGTTGTCATGGCTTTGGCAATGCATTATGGGACATTGCATAAATGCGTAGAACATTTCCCACCAAATGGCCCAAAAGTTTGGAATTCAGCTGAATATCAAACCAGAAAATGTTCAGTCCAAATGTTCAGGCAATCTTTATATAGAGCAACATTTCTATTTTTCAGATCTTTGGAGAGTTCTTTGCCATGAGGTGCCATGTTGAGCTTCCAGTGACCAGTATGAGAGAGTGAGAGCGATAACACCAAATGTAACCACTTCCCGACCAGCGCACGACGATGTACGTCGACAGAATGGCGCGGGCAGGCATATTGGCGTACATGTACGTCCAATATTCGTTGCCGCCGTGCCATCGGGAGCGCGCCGCTGGCGGCGCGCTCCCGCGCTGGTCGGGACCCCCGTGAGTCCGGTTGCGGGACCCGAGGACTCGATCGCCGCGGGCATCCCCGCGATCGTCTCACGGAGCGGCCGAATGGAGGAAATGCTGTATAAACAACATTTTCCCATTCTGCCTAGCAACTAGTGACGCTGATCTCTGCTCCATGTGATTGGAGCAGAGATCAGTGTACACTAAATGAAAGCCCAACCCCCCCACAGTTAGTAACACACCCCTAGGAACACTTAACCCCTACACTGCCACCCACTGGTTAACCCCTTCACTGCCAGTGTCATTTACACAGGAATCACTGCATTTATATAGCAGTAATTACTGTATAAATGACAATGGTCCCAAAAATGTGTCAGATTGCCGCCATTACTAGTAAAAAAATAAATAATAAAAAATTATTAATAAAAATGCTATAAAACTATCCCTATTTTGTAAACGCTATAACTTTTGCGCAAACCAATCAATAATCGCTTATTGCGATTTTTTTTACCAAAAATATGTAGAAGAATACGTACCGGCCTAAATTGAGGGAAAAAAATGTTTTTTTATATATTTTTGGGGGATATTTATTATAACAAAAAGTAAAAAATAATGCGTTTTTTTCAAAATTGTCGCTCTATTTTTGTTTATAGCGCAAAAAATAAAAACCACAGAGGAGATCAAATACCACCAAAAGAAAGCTCTATTTGTGGGAAAAAAAGGACGTCAATTTTGTTTGGGAGCCACGTCGCACGACCGCGCAATTGTCAGTTAAAGCGACGCAGTGCCAAATCGCAAAAAGTGGTCTGGTCTTTGACCAGCAAATTGGTCCGGTCTGAAAGTGGTTAACACACCTGCTCCCCATTCACAGCTGAGACCTTGTAACACTAACGAGTCACGTGACACCGGGGAGAGGGAAAATGGCGAATTGGGCCCAATTTGGAGATTTTCACTTAGGGGGTGTACTGACTTTTGTTGCCAGCAGTTTAGACATTAATGGCTGTGTGTTGAGTTATTTTGAGGGGACAGGAAATTTACACTGTTATACAAGCTGTACACTCACTACTTTACATTGTAGACAAAGTGTCATTTCTTCAGTGTTGTCACATGAAAAGAGAGAAGAAATGTCACTGAGGGGTGCACTTACTTTGTTGAGATACAGTATATATTTAGCAATGCCAAGCTATTTAATTATGCTGAGTGGATGGGACTTACCTGGCTGGGGGGGGGGGGGGCACATCGGTTTAATAATATTGTCGTGTACTGGAAACCCCCTGCACCCCCCATGGTATCCACCATCATTCCTCATGTTTTTTTTCACAGCATTTTTTACCAGCTTCGGGGCAGAGAACATCCTCGTGTGTAAGGAAATCATTTGCATCTTAATTGTCTGTTGGCAACAATGTTTCATTTCTCATTTTACAGAATGTGGTAACTCCTCTGTACAAGGTACATGCCGTGTCATCTCTCCCAACACGGAGTGCCAACTTACTCAACCTTTTTCAATTAACATGGAGGAACCCTTCAGGAAGCTTTCAGATCTCAAGGAATCCCTACTTATGCAGGCCATACATGATCCAATTTCGAACAAATTTTCTTTTCAAAATCAGAAAATTCATTTTTTTTGTTATTTTTTTGTTATTCGATGATGCCACCTTCAATTTCACCTCCATGTTGCTAAAGAAAAGGATTTTCTTGGCCGTGAATCTTCTTTTCTCTCCGTAAATCTTCTTTTATCTCCATAAATTTTCTTTTATCTCCATAAATTTTCGTTTCTTATTACATTTCTCGCACGATTCTCCCATCATTGATTAGAAAATCGTTTAGTTTTTCAAAAAATGTCCAACATCTCCGATTCCTCAAATGTTACGCACGGAAATCGGCTGTTGCTGCAGCCCAGCAACAGCAGCTCTGTCAGATTGGATGGAGAGCGTCTGTGATCAGCAATTTTCAAGTCACAGATTCTCAATGGGATTTAGGTCTGGACTGTGACTGGACCATTCTAACACATGAATATGCTTTGATGTAAACCATTCCATTGTAGGTCTGGCTGGATGTTTCGGGTTGTTGTCCTGCTGGAAGGTGAACCTCCCCCACACAGGTGGGACTCTATTTACTAATTAGGTGACTTCTGAAGGCAATTGGTTCCACTAGATTTTAGTTAGGGGGTATCAGAGTAAAGGGGGCGCCATACAAATGCCCCTCCCCCACACTTTTCACAGATTTATTTGTATCATTTATCATTTTCCTTCCTGTGTCATGTTACAACCAAAAACGTAAATGTATTTTATTGGGATTTTATGTGATAGACCAGGGATCCTCAAACTACGGCCCTTCAGCTATTGCAGGAACTACACATCCCATGAGGCATTGTAAAAGACATGACTAGGGCATGATGGGAATTGTAGTTTCTGAACAACTGGAGGGCCAGAGTTTGAAGACCCCTGAGATAGACCAACACAAAGTGTCACATAATTGTGAAGTGGAAGGAAAATTATAAATGATACAAATAAATATGTGAAAAGTGTGGGGGGAGGGGCATTTGTTTGGCGCCCCCCGGAGTCAATACTTTGTAGAACCCCCTTTCTCTACAAGTCTTTTTGGGGGTGTCTCCACCAGCTTTGCCAATCTAGAGAGGACATTTCTGCCCATTCTTCTTCTGTGCAAAATAATTCAAGCTCTGTCAGATTGGATGGAGAGCGTCTGTGATCAGCAATTTTCAAGTCTTGCCACAGATTCTCAATGGGATTTAGGTCTGGACTGTGACTGGGCCATTCTAACACATGAATATGCTTTGATGTAAACCATTCCATTGTAGCTCTGGCTGGATGTTTCGGGTCGTTGTCCTGCTGGAAGGTGAACCTCCCCCACACAGGTGGGACTCTATTTACTAATTAGGTGACTTCTGAAGGCAATTGGTTCCACTAGATTTTAGTTAGGGGTATCAGAGTAAAGGGGGCGCCATACAAATGCCCCTCCCCCACACTTTTCACATATTTATTTGTATCATTTATCATTTTCCTTCCACTTCCCAATTATGTGACACTTTGTGTTGGTCCATCACATAAAATCCCAATAAAATACATTTATGTTTTTGGTTGTAACATGAGAAGATGTGGAACATTTCAAGGGGTATGAATACTTTTTCAAGTCACTGTATGCCTTTATATGATGTCTGTATTCAATGTATACTATATCACAAAATCTATTGGTACACCTGCCTTTACACTCACATGAACTTTAATGGCATCCCTGTCTTAGTCTGGAGGGTTCAATATTGAGTTGGCCCTTTGCAGCTATAGCAGCTTCACATCTTCTGGGAAGGCCGTCCACAAGGTTTAGGAGGGTGTCTATGGGAATGTCTGACCGTTCTTCCAGAAGAGCATTTGTGAGGTCAGGCACTGATGTTGGACGAGAAGGCCTGGCTCGCAGTCTCTCATCTAATTCATTCCAAAGGTGTTCTATTGGGTTGAGGTCAGGACTCTGTGCAGGCCAGTCCAGTTCCTCCACCCCAAACTCGCTCATCCATGTTTTTATGGACCTTGCTTTGTGCCCTGGTGAGCAGTCATGTTGAACAGGAAGGAGTCATCCCCAAACTGTTCCCACAAACTTGGAAGCATGAAATTGTCCAAAATGTCTTGGTGTGCTGACACCTTAAGAGTTTGCTTCACTGGAACTAAGGGGGCCAAACCCAACCCCTGAAAGAAAACCTCCACCAAATACTTTTGAAGGTAGGCCCAATGCTTTTGGCAATATAGTGTGGATGAGCAAGTTTTGGGTGGAGGAACTTGACTGGCATGCACAGAGTCCTGACCTAAACCCAACAGAACACCTTTGGAATGAATTAGAGTGGAGACTGCGAGGCAGGCCTTCTCGGTCAACATCAGTGCCTGACCTCACAAATGCCCTTCTGGAAGAATGGTCAAACATTCCCATAGACACCCTCCTAAACTTTGTGGACGGCCTTCCCAGAAGAGGTGAAGCTGAAAAAGGCGGCCAACTCAATATTGAACCCTCCGGACTAAGACTGGGATGTCATTACAGTTCATGTGTGTGTAAAGGTGGGCGTCCCAATACTTTTGGTTACATGGTGTATGTTACATTCTCTGTGTTTCTCTATTTTTCCCCTTTCTCTCTCTCTCTTTCTTCTTTATCGTTTGTATCCTTTTATATTTAATTCTTCTCCCACAGAAATCCAGATATAATGAAGATGTACAGACGTGCCCACACACCGGGACCTGCGTGTCTCCCGCCTTTGTTCTGGTTGGGCTGCCAACGCCCTAAAGAACACAGATAATTGGAATAAAATGGTAATATAGTTATTACAGGAATGTGAAAGTATTGAGAAATAATTATTCCTCCTTCACAAGGTTGTTCAGCTTCAGCTTTCTTCTTCCAAAAAACATCTTCCCCTCTAACCACCATATTGGTGGCCATATTGGTGGCCATATTGGTCATATTGGTGGCCATATTGGTCATATTGATGGTCATATTGGTGGTCATATTGATGGCCATATTGGTCATATTGATGGTCATATCGGTGGCCATATTGGTGGTCATATTGATGGCCATATTGGTCATATTAATGGTCATATTGGTGCTCATATTGAAGGCCATATTGGTCATATTGATGGTCATAATGGTGGTCATATTGGTGGCCATATTGATCATATTGGTGGCCATATTGGTCATATTGGTGGCCATATTGGTGGCCATAGTGGTCATATTGATGGCCATATTGGTCATATTGGTCATATTGATGGCCATATTGGTCATATTGATGGTCATATCAGTGGTCATATTGGTGGCCATATTGGTCATATTGGTGGTCATATTGATGGCCATATTGGTCATATTAATGGTCATATTGGTGCTCATATTGATGGCCATATTGGTCATATTGATGGTCATATTGGTCATATTGGTGGCCATATTGGTCATATTGGTGCTCATATTGATGGCCATATTGGTCATATTGATGGTGATATCGGTGGTCATATTGGTGGCCATATTGGTGGTCATATTGATGGCCATATTGGTCATATTGGTGGTCATATTGATGGCCATATTGGTCATATTAATGGTCATATTGGTGCTCATATTGATGGCCATATTGATCATATTGATGGTCATAATGGTGGTCATATTGGTGGCCATATTGATCATATTGGTGGCCATATTGGTCATATTGATGGCCTTATTTGTCATATTGGTGGCCATAGTGGTCATATTGATGGCCATATTGGTGGTCATATTGATGGCCATATTGGTGGTCATATTGATGGCCATATTGGTCATATTGATGGTCATATCAGTGGTCATATTGGTGGCCATATTGGTCATATTGGTGGTCATATTGATGGCCATATTGGTCATATTAATGGTCATATTGGTGCTCATATTGATGGCCATATTGGTCATATTGATGGTCATATTGGTGGTCATATTGGTGGCCATATTGGTCATATTGATGGCCTTATTGGTCATATTGGTGGCCATATTGGTGGCCATAGTGGTCATATTGATGGCCATATTGGTCATATTGGTCATATTGATGGCCATATTGGTCATATTGGTCATATTGATGGCCATATTGGTGGTCATATTGATGGCCATATTGGTGGTCATATTGATGGCCTTATTGGTCATATTGATGGCCATAGTGGTCATATTGATGGCCATATTGGTGGTCATATTTATGGCCATATTGGTGGTCATATTGATGGCCATATTGGTCATATTGGTGGTCATATTGATGGCCACCTGGTTTTATACTTCTTCAGATTCAGCCAATTTTACGAGCAGAGCACACTCTTATTAGTTACATAATGGGGTTTAAAAAAGACATCCACTGAATTCAAACAAAAATGAATAATAAATGAAATTAAAAAAAACACCTTCCGTCCCCAGAACCCCAAATCTTCAGGCGATCCAGAGAAAGATATACCGAAACCCCCATAAATCATCATTCTAGATGCAACGACTTAAAGCCCAACTGGATTTTCACTTTAAATTATTTACACAACTGATAAATGTTCACCGAAAAACGGAGGATGTACAAAGTCTTACAGATTGTTTCCTTTAGAAAATAGAATAAAAACCTAAAAAATACAGCGCTGTTCCTATGTAAACTTAATGTGAAGTAATGAAACAAAAAAATAAAAAATAAAATTGTGAATTATAAAAGCAGCAGCAGCTTTAACCGTGAGATACCCACAATTCAAATAATTATTCCCAAATAAGCTGCGCTATACTGATCCGATAAATGCTATGTGAAGCAAATGAGTGAATAAATAAAGCATGAAATCAAAAAATATTAACAAAGTGCAGACAGGGAAATGCATATACTAATGTTCAAATATTAGTCCATCATCCCATCAACAAAAAATGTTTTGCTTGTAATCTCCAACGTGTTTTAAACACACCACACCGATATAGGAAAAGTGTCATCAGAGTTTGCAGGAAAAAAGAGGACTTCCACCACCAACACTACTGCCGCTTACCAGCTACACTGATCCCATCTCAGAGACCAGATATCGCCAAATCAAAAACGCTTCCTCTGAGTCAGGACTGCATGGAGGGTGTATCCTCTTTAAGCGCTTGGTTCAAATGGTTAGAAGAATCCTACAGCCACACCGCTTATTCCAATGGTTAGAAAAATCCTACGGCCACACCGCTCATTGCCCAGCACATATAATAACGAAAGGAATCGCCATAGTGTGATATAGTCACGAAATTTAATATAATAAAAAAGATTGCACTTACATCAAGTAGAAAAAACTTTGCTTTGTAAAACAAACAAATTCGCCGGCCGGCTTAGTAACGCTGCCCGTCGCGCACTGGAAGACGTTACCTATAACGAAACGGCGTAGGGAGGAGCGACGTACTGACGTCACCGCGATCTATGCTGGATCCGGAAGCGACGGGCAGCGTTACTAAGCCGGCCGGCGAATTTCTTTGTTTTACAAAGCAAAGTTTTTTCTACTTGATGTAAGTGCAATCTTTTTTATTATATTAAATTTCGTGACTATATCACACTATGGCGATTCCTTTCGTTATTATATGTGCTGGGCAATGAGCGGTGTGGCCGTAGGATTTTTCTAACCATTGGAATAAGCGGTGTGGCTGTAGGATTCTTCTAACCATTTGAACCAAGCGCTTAAAGAGGATACACCCTCCATGCAGTCCTGACTCAGAGGAAGCGTTTTTGATTTGGCGATATCTGGTCTCTGAGATGGGATCAGTGTAGCTGGTAAGCGGCAGTAGTGTTGGTGGTGGAAGTCCTCTTTTTTCCTGCAAACTCTGATGACACTTTTCCTATATCGGTGTGGTGTGTTTAAAACACGTTGGAGATTACAAGCAAAACATTTTTTGTTGATGGGATGATGGACTAATATTTGAACATTAGTATATGCATTTCCCTGTCTGCACTTTGTTAATATTTTTTGATTTCATGCTTTATTTATTCACTCATTTGCTTCACATAGCATTTATCGGATCAGTATAGCGCAGCTTATTTGGGAATAATCCTTTAGAAAATAGCCTGAGAAGAAAAGTCTTTCCTGCCAGAGTGCCGGACAGAAGGCCCCTGTGGAAGCTGTGGCCTCTCTGCAGAGCTCTGACACACCCCCTATGACCGAAAGCTGATTGTCCCCGCTGATTGGAGAGCTCTTACTATGACTCAGCAGGGGGTGTGTCACATCTCAGCACAGAGACCACTGCTTCCACACAGAGAGGAAGGAGCCTTCTACGCAGATGTTGGCAGGGGACAGACTTTTCTTCTAAGGCTGTGGCTGCTTTTTTTTTTTTTTTTTTTAAAGAAAACACTGAAATACTTGGTATTTAGCTGATGTGGGCGGAAAGTGTATTAAACAATAGTTTATTAGCTTGGAGCCACTGGCCAAGGATCTTTTTAACTCTGCACCGGGGACATTATGATCAGAGTTGAAAGCGAGACATTCTTCCCAATTTTTCTTTATTAAAAGTCTTGCAATCATTAAGCATAAAATCACAATATATAAATATACATAAATATATACATATTTACATAAATGAAAATAAATATAGCAAATCTGCTCTCAAAACAAAAAAATAATACTTTACAGCAATAACATAAATCCTATTACGACTCACACCATTACACCAGACATCAAACTTGTGAGGTTAAGAAACAATCCCGCACCTATTATGCATGCAGCCCTTCTTCAAAAAGAAGATACTAACCAACAAAAGCTAAGGGAGTGAAAAAAAACAGAAAAAGAAAAGAGCTCCTCACCCAGAGATGGGCAGTTCACCAAAGGCAGGTCTGATATTCCTCCACGCCCTCATCCAGACTGCCCGAGGCTCCCTGCCCCTCTCAAGACCCCGAATTTTCCCAACCTCACCCAGAATATCGTGCACCACCACCTCAACAGAGAGGACTTTCTTCCGCAGGGTAATCTGGCACCGTGCATTCCATGTGAAGTAACGGACAACTATACTAACTAAAAAACAGTGTATCCAAATCAAAATCCCAGTGAGTCGGGAATGCCCCATACACCCACTCCGCATAACTCATGCGATAGAAAAAGGGGATGCCTAGAGCCCTCCCCACCCTTTTATACACCTCTATGTTGAAGGAACACTGGAGCAAAAAGTGGTCCATAGACTCCACTTTACCAACACACTCCGCTCTAGGACAATCCCGATCATCCACAGGGCGATGCTTCAAGTTCCCTCTCACATAGAGCCTTCCATGGAAAGCTTGCCCATGTTGATCCCTAAACTTCAAGGGGATTCTTTCTAAATTGATTAAACGCAACCCCTCCCTCATTACAGAGCCTGGGCAATCCCTTAAGGCCAGTGACACACTGAAAGCAGAGCCCAAAATCCTCTTCTCCAGAAGCTTCCTGGGGAGGGACTTGATATCCTCCACTGTCACCTGCCACTGCCGAAGTATTTTCAGACACGGGGCAACATAAGCCGGGAGCTTGCCATGCCGGACTCTCAGACTTTTCACTGGCCCGCCATCTTCCCAGCATCGCAGAAAAGGCCTAAAACAAGATTGAAAAATACCCACCCATCCCGGCGGGTTCTCTGCTAGCATGTTACCAAGATTGTACTTCAAGAACAGCAGAGAAAAGAAAACTATTGGGTTGACCATTCCTAGGCCACCCTCCCGCTTAGACAGGTAAGTTACATTGCGCTTTATCAGGTTCAGCCTACTTCCCCATAACAGTTGGAAAAAGCAGCTGTACACCCTTGCATAGAGAGATACTGGCAAGATACAGACGAAGCTGTCCTATAAAAAAATTGGGACCAGGTACGTTTTGATCAAGTCAACCCTCTCCCTCAATGAAAGCTTCCATTTCTTCCAGCTTGCTACTTTGGCATTGGCACACACCAACCTGCTTTCCCAATTTCGATGACCATAGTCACCAGGACCAAATTTGATGCCCAACTCTTTAATTTCCTGCTGGGGCTCAGGGAAGGCATCCGGAAGTTCGAAGCTTTCACCCTCCTCACCCATCCAGAAAACTTCACTCTTTTCATGGTTGACTTTAGAACCAGAAGCCTCCGTGTACTGCTCTATCATAGAGACCACCTCCTGCGCCTCCTCCGTTCCAGAGACCATAACAGACACATCATCGGCATAGGCCACGACCTTCAAAGGCGGCACTGGTTAGATGTTGAATTTTAAAAGCAGCGGCAACCCTGCTCACCTATTGGGTTTGCTAATCTGACAGAAGTTCCGCTACTTTTAAAAACAAAACATTCATACAGAGTTCTAAGTCGTGTATTTCACTATATAACCTCAGTTTACTGTTAAAAATAAGTGTAAAAAACAAAACTCCGGTGGGTGTAAAAAGATGTCCGCTTTCCCCCTTCTCAGTGTGTCCTTACTGTGGAGGAGTGCGGGGTGTAGCAAGATGGCGACAACTAAACTTCACTTTCCTTTACACATTCTGAGGGGTCGCCAAATCTGATGTAACACCAGCACATTCCACCTGTCGCAGGTACAGCCTCATGACTCTGCTAGCATTATCACACTATTACTGACCTCTTTTCTGAAGTGATCGGAATTTAATCAGTCGCTATAATAAACTCACGTCATTGGCTCATTACCAGGATGGCTGACGCCTCTGGCCTGGCGGTATTGGGGTCAATGTACAGAGTTCAGAATAATTATATCTGATGAGGTAATTACATACATTTCGTCCTAAAAGCAAATGATCTTCCAGGCTGTAAATTTTCGGTTTGTCTTCTGGGTTATGTCAACAGAAATAGTTTTCGTTTCACCTCCGGTGAACACGACGCCGGTGTGGGCGAAGATCGCACATCCTGCACCGGCTACAATTTGCTTATTGCAAGTTTTAAAGAGCAAATCTGAGCAAATGAAAGCTAGCTAGGCAGTTAGCTTAGTGAATAGGGATGAGAGAAGGGATTTTGCAGAACGGTTTTGCCAAAAAGTTACTTATTTCATCTTTGAATCTAATTTTGGCAAAATTAGCCTCAAATTCCACCATGTAACTTCCTAAAGAGACCCTGTCACCAGACCAATCATAGCAACGGCAATCTTTAGTACAGTAAAGAGAGACTAGAACCCCCGACCAGCTTTTTCTGACTGACTGTGTCCCCAGTGCCTATTTCTCCCGTACTTCCTGGGATTACAGTTTAAGCAAGATTTTCATGGAAAAAAAAAATCACATGACCTTGTTTTCCTAACAACATGGCTTTGTTGATAATCAAAGGATTAGAGTGGAAGTTGGGGGTAGCCTTAGGGTTAATATTAGGGACCCCCCTGTTCCTATATATCTAACCTCGTGTTCCTGGATAACAAGATGACATGTTTTGGCTCGAGAACAAGTCAAGGGACATTGACAGGAACTTGCGCAACCTTTGAGAGCCATGTAACCCCCATTACACCCTTATAAACCACCCAAAAACATCTTAATTTAGCTGTTGAGTAACAAAACCGTGTGATCTTCATGTTAACAATGACATAGGAACCACATGGCTCAATATCTAACAAGGAGCCGTTTTGTGGCACCAGAATAGGTCTAGGGATATTGAAAGACACTTCTGCAACCTTCGAGAGCCATGTAACCTCAATTGTTGGAAATGCCATACTGTAGAGATCACAAGGCCTTGTTGATAAACAAATGGTTAGAGTTGAAGTTAGGGTTAGCCTAAGCCAGGGATGTCCAAACTTTTTTCAAAGAGGGCCAGATTTGATGAAGTGAACATGCGTGAGGGCCGACCATTTCTTTGAACCATTAAAATTCGGTCTAAGTGTGTTCGTCCGAGCACTAATACACTGCCCAACAAGAATTCTCTTGCCTTTGTGGCAGTGTGTGGTGAAGAGATGAACTCAGTGTATTATTTGGATACACCGTATTTATTGGTGTATAACACGCACCTTCACTTTAAGAGGGAAGCTTCAGGAAAAGAAAATAATTAAAATTTTAAATAAAAGAACTGTGAAGCAAAATAAGGGTCAGTGCCCATCTGTAGACCCACCATTGCCGGCAATGCAGCCCCACCATTGCCGGCAATGCTGCCCCACCATTGCCAGGAATGCAGCCACCATTGCCAGGAATGCAGCCACCATTACTATGAATTCACTCACCATTGCCAGAAATGCAGCCCCACCATTGCCAGGAATGCAGCCCCACCATTGCCAGGAATGCAGCCCCACAATTGCCAGGAATGCAGCCCCACAATTGCAATTGCCAGGAATGCAGCCACCATTACCATCAGTGCAGCCATGGAGGGCAGGACGAGCGCCAAAGACATCCTACAGGAGAATTTCCTGTTTACACAACGGCCCCTTTAAGAGAAAGTCCCGCCTCCTCTGATGGACAGAACAGTCGTCCAATGGCAGAGATGGGACTTCCTTTTACAGCTGCCATGTAAACAGGAAATTCTCCTCCTGTGTGCACGGCACTCGTCCTGCCTTCTCCCTCCGAGGTAGCCGGACTATATATCTTTTGTGAACCCGGCGGTGGGGGCCACAAAAGATGTATATGTTTAAATAACTAGGCGGGCCGTTCAAAACCGGACCGCGGGCCGTGATTGGCCCACGGGCCGGACTTTGGACATGCCTGGCCTAAGCCCTTGTACACACGGTCGGAGATTCCGTCGGAATGTTTCCGAACGGAGCATTTTGTCGGATATTCCGACTGTGTGTGGTCTGCATCGGTCTGTTTCCATCTGAATATCCGTCGGACCAACTTTTCCAACTTGCCGGTAAAATTTTCCGACAAAATGCTCCGATCGGACATACTTCGATCATGTGTAGCCTACTCCGACGGACAAAGTGCCACGCATGCTCAGATCAAATTCCTAGACCAAAGCTATTGACTACTAGCCTGAACGTAGTCCCGTCGTAACGAAATAACGTCATCACGTTATGAACGATCGGATTTTCCGACAATTTAGTCTGACCGCGTGTATGCAACATCACTTCCGGACCTCTTCCGGAATTAATCCGTCGGAATTACTCCGACGGATTTGGTTGTCGGAATCTCCGACCGTGTGTACAAGGGCTTAGGGTTATGCTTGGATGCCTCTGTTTCTCAATATCGTACGTCACGTTAATGGCTAACAAGGAGACATTTTTGGCACAAGATCTCCATATTAGTAATGACATAGGGATCATAGGGGTTTGTTGATAAACAGAGGTTTAAAGTTGGACTTAGGGTTGGCCTTAGGGTTAGTTTTAGATTTCCTCTGTTCCTCAATATCTAACATCATATTCCTGAATAACAGGGAGCCATTTTTTTGGAACAAGAACAAGTCCAGGGACATTGACAGGACCTTCCACAAGCGTTGAGAGTCCCTCTGGAGGGACCCTAGAGTTCCATGGACTCCTGGGTGAGAAGCTCTGGTCTGGCGTCATATTCCTGGCTAACAAGGAGTCATTTTTTGGCACAGGAACATCCAGTGATGTTGAAAGGACCTTCTGCAACCTTCAAGAGCCATATAACCTCCGTTACACTATTATTAATCACCAAAAGACGTCTTCATTTAGCTGTTGACTAGCAAAGCCATGTGATCTTCATGTTAGCAATTCCATAGGGATCACATGGCTTTGTTGATAAACAAAGGATTGGAGTTGGTGCTAGGGTTGATCTTAGAGTTAGTTTTAGGATTTATCTGTTCCTCAATATCTAACAAGGAGCCATTTTGTGGCACCAGAATAGGTCTAGGGATATTGAAAGACACTTCTGCAACCTTCGAGAGCCATGTAACCTTAATTGTTGGAAATGCCATACTGTAGGGATCGCATGGCCTTGTTGATGAACAAATGGTTAGAGTTGAAGTTAGGGTTATGCTTGGATTCCTCTGTTTCTCAATATCGTACATCACGTTCCTGCCTAACAAGGAGACATTTTTGGCACAAGATCTCCATATTAGTAATGATATAGGGATCATAGGGGTTTGTTGATAAACAGAGGTTTAAAGTTGGACTTAGGGTTGGCCTTAGGGTTAGTTTTAGATTTCCTCTGTTCCTCAATATCTAACATCATATTCCCGAATAACAGGGAGCCATTTTTTTGGCACAAGAACAAGTCCAGGGACATTGACAGGAGCTTCTACAAGCTTTGAGAGTCCCTCTGGAGGGACCCTAGAGTTCCATGGACTCCTGGGTGAGAAGCTCTGGTCTGGCGTCATATTCCTGGCTAACAAGCAGTCATTTTTTGGCACAGGAACATCCAGTGATGTTGAAAGGACCTTCTGCAACCTTCAAGAGCCTTATAACCTCCGTTACACTATTATTAATCACCAAAAGACGTCTTCATTTAGCTGTTGACTAACAAAGCCATGTGATCTCTAGGATAGTGTAGTGGTACCCCCATGGGGGCCGCTGAGATGGTTCATTACTTTTTGTCAGATGGCTCCGCTTCCGATCCCCCATGCAGTTACATGACACCAAACAGTCAGAACTTTATAATGCTTTATTCTGGGTATAAATCGGTGGGCTGTTCAATAGAGTATATGAGATGCTCCGTCTGACCCCAGTTTTAGGTCAAAAGGGGTATTAATCTGTAGCCGTAGCGTTTGTTAGGTAAGTCCCTTAAAGCGATCCTTTCCTGGTTCCGATTCTCTCTTATGTTGCACTTCCAATATGGACAGATAAGTATAACTCTGAATAATTCTGGGGCTGTTGACCCCAAAACCACAGGCCACACTGCCTATTTCCATGACTTTTGCTGTCAAACTTCTGTCAGGGGGGCGTGGCCAAGATGTCGGCGTGAGCAGACGTGCTTCCCGGAGCTCTGCTAGAGACTGATCCTACAACATCCTTTCACCTGCGCTATCGATTGCTGGCGGCTTGCCTGGTTCACCATATGCCGTCCCGTTCATCTGCGGGACACAAGGGAGGTAGGAGGAACCGGTTTCCCCCCGGGGCTTTGCCGCTAGACGCTCCGGATTCCAGTGGAGCGGGAGGACCACGTGCCCATTCCAATATGGCGACGCAGACCGCGCCGGCGGAGGTTGATGCATCCTCCCTCCCGGGCATTCCTGAAGTGATGGCCGCTATAGCGGCCTGCCAGACGGCGCTAACGGGGAAGATGGAGGTGGTCCAGACGGAAGTCGGCCTGATCAGGCAGGACCTTGATAAGATCCGCTCGAGGCTGGGAGTGGCGGAGCAGAGAGTGGGCCAGGCGGAGGATGTGCTGGCGGAACACTCGGGGGCGATTCGGGCCTTGCAAGCTAAGGTGAGGACCCTGGAATTTCGTGCGGAGGACGCCGAGAACCGCAGTAGGCGGAACAATCTGCGCATCGTCGGCCTGGCGGAGGGGGTGGAGGGACAGAACCCCACGGTGTTTGTGGAAGATCTTATCCGTTCCCTGTTCCCGGAGGCGCAGCTATCCCCCTACTTTACGGTGGAAAGAGCTCACCGGGTTCCTCCGCAGCGGGGCCCGGCGGGGAGCCCCCCACGCACCATGATTCTGCGACTGATGAACTTCAGGGACCGGGATGAGGTGCTCCGAGCAGCGAGGCTGATGAAGGAGGTCAAGTACCAGAATTCTAGGCTGCTGTTTTTTCCGGATTACACCATGGAAACCCAGAAACAGCGCAGATCCTTCGACGCGGTCAAGGCTTCCATGAGGGCTAAAGGGATCAAATATAGCATCCTCTTTCCGGCAAAACTGCGGGTGGTAGATGGTGAGACTGTCCGATTCTTCACTAATCCCAGGGATGCTGCATCTTGGCTGGAGACACTGCCTGGCTGACTATCCTAATGATTTAATCCTGGCTGATGTGCCTGCTGAGGTGGCTCTGTACTTTCTTCCTCATTTGCGGATCTTTTTGTTTTTGTGTTTTTTTCTTTTTTCTCCATTTTCCCTGAGCTGAGGGGGGGGGGTACGGTTGTGGTGTCCCCCACCTTCACCTCAGTCCGGCTGCGGTCCGGGGGACTGTTGGAGTGGGCCTACCATGCTTGGTACATACTACAGGATTGTGGGGACTCCTTTGCTCAGGACTATGCTGTAGGTGATGGCTGGGTGAACTTTATTGCTATGTATTTTATGCTCTAGCAACTCTTAAGGGGGGGTTATAGCGCTGGTGGCAGGTAGGAATAGTGGTCTCCCCCTCTGTGTGTATGAGGTGAGGGGGGGCTGCGTCCTCCTGACGGTCTGGTGCACGCCTACCTGAGTAAGTTGCTCACAAAGCCTTAAGGGTATTTTACGGTTAAGTTTTGGGATCTATGCGGGACTCCACTGTTGGGGTTTTGCGGGGTGGGGGCGATCGGCCGTTGCTGATCAGTTTTGGTTTAGTCTGAGTTTGGGTGTTATGTTTGTTTTTTTTCACGGTATGTTGACACATGTGCAATTCTACTATGAGGGGTGGCTTATGGTCTCAGGGTTCACCGTTCTTGCTCAGGAGGGCTTAGCCGCCTACATGTACTCCGGTACTGGGGCACCCTGGGGGCGGGATGGTTTTTTCTTTGGGGCGGGGGCCATGTGACTAAATCCGGGCATTTATTTACGATGGTTTTCAGTTATGGCTGAATTCTCTGTTCTATCCTGGAACGTGAGGGGTCTGAACTCTGCGGTCAAGCGCTCGTTGGTGTTTACGTTTTTACAAAGATACTCACCACATGTTTGTATCCTTCAGGAGACGCATTTGATGGGCTCCCGAGTGCTTGGTCTCAGGAGAGCGTGGGTTGGTCAACATTATCCTGCCACCTACTCGAGTTACTCCAGGGGGGTGAGTGTGCTTGTTCACAGATCCCTTGCGTTCCAGCTCCATGAATTGAAAACGGATCCGGGGGGCAGGTTTCTCGTTATGCATGTTACTATTGCGAATGTGGAGTATGTTCTGGTGGGTATTTACCTGCCTCCCCCCGCAGATACTGACCTTCTGTTTGCCATCATGAACATAGTTATAAAGTATGGAGTGGAAAACGTCCTGTTGGTAGGGGATTATAATATGGCCCCGTCCCCGGAGCTGGATAGACTCCAGCGGCCCTCTCGGGAGACTCCGGGTCTGACAAGATGGGCTGATACTTTTGGGCTGGTGGATGTCTGGCGCCATTTTCACCCTTCGGGCAGGGAGTTTACTTGTCATTCTGCCACGTTTCGTACCTTCTCTCGCATAGATCTGGGGTATGTCTCGCAAGCTATGTTGAGTCGGGTGGTGAGTGTGCGGATTCTGCCCAGGGGGGTGTCTGACCCTGCTCCCCTCCTCCTTGGGGTCTCTCTTGGGCTCCCTCGGCGGAGGGGACTGTGGAGGCTGTCGGGGTATTGGATAGCAGACGTGGGGGTTCAGGAGGATATGCCAGAGGCCCTCTGTCATTACTGGTTGGAGAATGCGGACTCTACGGAGCCCCGGGTGGTCTGGGATGCGTTCAAGTGCTGGTTGAGGGGGGAATATGCCTCTAGAATTGTCAGGTGTCGCAAGCGGTCTGTGCAGCTGCTGGAGGAATTGGAGGGGGTGTTGAGGGAAAAGGAGAGTTCTCATGTGGCGGACCCTACCCCCCTCAGGTATCGGGAATGGCAAATGGCACTTCGGGCGGTCGAGCTCCATAGGATAGAATTGACTAAGAAGTCTATGCTGGGCACTGCTCAAAGGATTTTTGAATATGGGGATAAAAATGGGAAGCTGCTCTCGTGGTTGGCCCGGGGACACTCTACCAGTACGCATGTTGGTGGGGTCAGGGGCGAGGGTGGGACCCTCATCACGGACCCGGAGGGGATCCTGAACCGGTTTGTGCAATATTATAGTGCCCTGTACTCCACTAGGGTGGATTATGAGGACCCGGCTCTCCGGGCCTTTCTGGATGAGGTGGAACTTCCCGCTTTGTCCCGTGAGGCGGTGGCCCATTTAGAAAAGACCATAACGCTGGAAGAGGTTCAGATGGCTATGGCTCAAATGCAGGTAGGGAAGTCCCCTGGGGCGGATGGTATCCCTGTTGAATTTTACGCTACTTACCAGGAGTTGGTGGCCCCTAAAATGGTTTCTTTATTCGCCCAGTCCCTGGAGAGGGGGTCGCTCCCCGAATCCATGTCAGAGGCGATCGTGGTGTTGGTGCCCAAGCCGGGTAAGGACCCCGAGGATTGTGCGTCTTACCGCCCGATCTCTTTGATAAATGTCGATGCCAAATTGTTGGCAAAGGTCCTGGCGAATCGGCTGGCACAGGTTCTGGAGAGCCTTGTTCATGAGGACCAGACGGGGTTTATGCCCGGTAAGGGTACTGACATCAATCTGAGACGCCTTTTCCTTAATTTAACTATCCCTCACGTCAACGCTGGGACCAGGGTTGTTGCCTCCCTGGATGCCGAAAAGGCATTTGACTCAGTGGAATGGGGATATTTGTGGGAGGTACTTCGTAGATATGGGTTTGGTCCCCATTTCCTGAGTTGGCTGCAGTTGCTCTATAACGGCCCGAGGGCGCGGCTGCGTGTTAATGGTAGGCTGTCGGAGGCGTTTCGGTTGGAGAGGGGCACCAGGCAGGGCTGTCCCCTCTCTCCGTCGCTATTTGCGCTGGCGTTGGAACCTCTGGCGGTGGCCCTGAGGGCCTCCCCGGGGGTGGTAGGGCTTAAAGTCGGCCCTCTTGAGGAGAAGGTGTCACTCTACGCCGATGATGCTCTGCTCTATTTGAGAGATGCGGACTCCTCCTTACGAGCGGCATTGGAAATTTTCAATGTCTTTGGACGTTTCTCTGGGGTCAGGATAAACTGGACCAAATCCGTCCTGTTTCCTCTGGACCCGGGGTCGAGGGCGGCTGCGGCGGACACTCCCCTCCAGTGGGTTACCGAATTCAAGTACCTAGGGATAGTGGTGGGTAGGGATCCGACACAGTATTTTGAACTTAATTTGAAACCGGCTCTCCTTCAGCTGAAGGCTAGATGTGCCTCCTGGGGGAAGCTTCCCCTGAATCTACTGGGTCGCATTAACCTGTTAAAGATGGTCTTCCTCCCTAGGTTCCTCTACTTTTTTAGGAACTCCCCTGTTTTGCTCCCGAGTGCCTTTTTTGCGGATCTGGATGGATGTGTGGGCTCCTTTATTTGGGGGGGATCTAACCCCAGGATCGCAAGGTCCACTTTGTGTCTACCTGTGCGGTGTGGGGGGCTGGCCTTGCCCGACTTCAGGGTCTATTATTGGGCGGCGGTCCTTGTGTCGGTCCGTTGGTGGTTTGCCCGTTCTAGGACGAACGCTGCGAGCTGCGTTGAAGCGGCTGGGGTGGGTTCTTTGGAGGATCTTGCCGATCTAGTATACAAAGGCCCTGGGGCATGTCGGGGGCTTCCGCTTTCAACTAGAACGACGCTCAGGGTGTGGGGGTTGGCCAGGAAGAGGTTCATTAAGCCGGGAGTCTGGTCCCCCCGACAGCCAATATGGGAGAACCCTGGCCTCCCGCACTTTCGGATGGTCCCTGACTCGAAGGTATGGGTGAGACATGGTGTGCGGACGCTGGGCGATATTATCACGGGGAGTACCCTGAAGACGTTTGGGGAACTTGCCACTAACTATGGTTTGCCTGGGTGGATGTATTTCTGTTACCACCAACTGAGACATGCAGCCAGGGCGCAGCTGCCAGCAGCTGGGACCCTTTCTATGGATCCTGTGGAGGAGCTACTGTCTCTGGACCAGCTCTCCAAGCCTCTCTCGTCCCTGTACACCTTGCTCCTCAGTGTGGAATCTCCTAAGATGGAGAAATTGTGGAAGGCCTGGCAGAGGGACATTCCTTCCCTGGAGAGGGAGGATTGGGGTGACTGTTTCCAGGATAGTCTTGGCCTGGTGATTTCTTCTAGAGATAAGGTAATACAGACCAAGTTTTTACATAGGGTTTATTACACTCCACAGCGGTTGCACAGACTGTATCGACAGCGGGACCCTGCCTGTACCAGATGTGGAGCAGCAGAGGGAACGTTCTTCCACATGTTCTGGAGCTGCCCGGTGGTGGCCGCTTTTTGGACTGATGTGTTTGACACCATTGATGGCCGCTTGGGCTTCCCTCTGCCTCGATCTCCGGAGCTGGCTCTTCTTGGCATTCAGGACGAGGATCAGAGGCCACGCTATTCCAAACTCCTGATTGCCTTTCTGCTTTATTATGCCAAGAAGGCCATTCTCCTTCGCTGGACCTCTGCTTCCCCCCCGACGCTGACCCTGTGGGAGGACATCATTAATAAAGCCCTCCCGTTGTACAAAATGACATATATTAGTAGAAAGTGCCCTAGGAAGTTCGATGGCATATGGCTGCCCTGGACGGGTGGAGACAGGGCGGAGATATAGATACGGGAACTCTCACCGATAGATCTGTGGGTCGGCCCTTCTCCCCCCCTGGCCCCCCCCCCCTCTCCTCCTTTTCCCCCCTCTTTTTCCTTTTCTTTTTCTTTTTCCTTCTTTTGTCCTCCCCCCCGTGCTGTTGCTCCTCTCTCCTCCTCCCTTTTCTTTTTCCCTCGGTCTTCCCTATTTCTACATGCACCCCCCCCCCCCCCCCCCTTCTGTGGGATTTGAGGTGGGCATGGTGGCTATCGTTCTGCATTATATCTTGTGTGATCTCTAGCTGGCCACTGCCCTCGCAGGGTCTGTCGGGGAAGGTTGTTGTGTAATATATATTGCATTCCATGTGGGTAGTACTGTATTCTAATTTCCTTTTTCTTTGTTATGTGTTTGTACACCACCTGTTTTAATTTGTTTTTTTTTTCTTTTTTCTGTTTTCTGAATTGTAACTTGTGTCTCTAATATTAATAAAGCTAACTTTATTCACCGTGAAAACTTCTGTCAGTCCTGGAAAGTGCTCGATACTGTGGTCCTTGGTTCCCCAGTATGAAGTTAATGAGTAGTTCTACCTGGTTGCACTCCCGTTGCTCTCTCCCAATCAACAGTTCTACTCACAGAAAGTAGATTCCCAGTTTCCTCTTTCCGCTTAGTTCCTACTCCCTCCTCCACACTATCCCGTATATCCCCGCATGGGACGCCCGGTCTTCCTCCAGCGCTACATGCTGACTTCTCCTCCAGGGGCCAGACTTCGGCCTCCCTGGACTCCCCTCCGGCTATCCGGCTCCGGGATCTCTGAACTCTCGAGCCTTCAGCCTCCTCCCAGAGGCTCCAGGATCTACGAACTCCCGGGCCTCCGGCCCTCCAACTCCAAAACTCCAACCATGCTTTCCCCCGGAGCATGTGCCCCCCCTTTTTGAGAGACCTCCCATTGACCATAGAAATTAACCAGTGGTCAATTCTCTCACATGGGGTTTTCTGCCACTCAGGTCTCAGCCCATCCTCTCTTTCCAGCAGAATCCACTGTCAAGCAGAGGAGGTACCCCAGAGCCCAAGCGTAGGTGGCCACACCCCCCTCTACTCTAACACTCCCATCCCCAAATAAACAACCAGGCCTAGTAAAAAGTAGGACCCTGGCTAAATTTACCTGTCATTACATCCATGCAAGAAAAGTGCCCTGAGGCGATTCAGTTCGTATAGGTAGCGCTATACAAGTCAGTCATTCATTCACATCCTATACTGTCAAAAAAATATTACTAAGCACCTACCTAAAAATAGAGGGCGCTACATTAGCAATTCCATAGGGATCACATGGCTTTGTTGATAAACAAGGATTGGAGTTGGTGCTAGGGTTGGTCTTAGGGTTAGTTTTAGGATTTATCTGTTCCTCAATATCTAACAAGGAGCCATTTTGTGGCACCAGAATAGGTCTAGGGATATTGAAAGACACTTCTGCAACCTTCGAGAGCCATGTAACCTCAATTGTTGGAAATGCCACACTGTAAGGCTCAACCTTGTTGATAAACAAAGGGTTAAATTTGGAGTTGGGGTTGGCCTTAGGGTTAGTTTTAGATTTCCTCTGTTCCTCAATATCTAACATCATATTCCCGAATAACAGGGAGCCATTTTTGTTGGCACAAGAACAAGTCCAGGGACATTGACAGGAGCTTCCACAAGCGTTGAGAGTCCCTCTGGAGGGACCCTAGAGTTCCATGGACTCCTGGGTGAGAAGCTCTGGATAGAGTGTCATTTTTTGGCACAGGAACATCCAGGGACGTTGAAAGGAGCTTCTGAAACCTTCAAGAGCCATATAACCTCCGTTACACTAATATTAATCACCAAAAGACGTCTTCATTTAGCTCAGTGTTTCTCAAATCCAGTCCTCAGGCCCCCCCAACAGGTCATATTTTCAGGTTTTCCATTATTTTTCACATATGATTTGATCAGTTTCACTGCCTTAGCAATTACCACAGCCGTTTCATCTGAGGGAAATCCTGAAAACATGACCTGTTGGGGGGGCCTGAGGACTGGATTTGAGAAACACTGAGTTAGCTGTTGACTAGCAAAGCCATGTGATCTTCATGTTAGCAATTCCATAGGGATCACATGGCTTTGTTGATAAACAAAGGATTGGAGTTGGTGCTAGGGTCGGTCTTAGGGTTAGTTTTAGGATTTGTCTGTTCCTCAATATCTAACAAGGAGCCATTTTGTGGCACCAGAATAGGTCTAGGGATATTGAAAGACACTTCTGCAACCTTCGAGAGCCATGTAACCTCAATTGTTGGAAATGCCATACTGTAAGGATCAACCTTGTTGATAAACAAGGGGTTAAAGCTGGAGTTGGGGTTGGCCTTAGGGTTAGTTTTTTTTTTTTAGAATTCCTTTGTTCCTCAATATCTATCATCATGTTCCCAGCTAACAAGGAGCCATTGTTTTTTGCGGCACAAGAGCAGGTCCAGTGACATTGAAAGCAGCTTCTGCAACCTTTGGGAGTCGTGTCGCCTCCATTGCAGCACAATAAACCATCAAAAACACCTTCAATTCGCCTTTTCTGTTGACTTCCAAAAAAAAAATTGGTTAGAAAATTTTGGCAAGAGCTTCCTAATTTTAGCTCAATCCTTATTCGTGAAACCATCAGAAGCCTCCAGGGGGCAGTATAAAGTGGACTTGGTGGTGGTCCAGGTCCGGCTACATCTCCCCCATACAGGTGCAACATGTTGTCTTTCCGATGTGTACACAGGGGGGGGGGGGCAGCTGGGAAGGAAGGGGACGGATTGCAGGTGTCAAATCAGGAACAAACACAATGCAAGGAAACAGCGACAAGAAGCCGATTCGGATGCCGGCCGCTGGAAAGAATAAACACATTGCAACAAAAAAAAATAAAACGTTTACTGGCAGTGTGAAAAGTGACACAATACTCAGCACTTTTCTCTAGAAGGTCAATGTCATGGATCCGGGTCACCAGAGACGCCGATGGAGCGCGTCAGTCCGCAGAGATATAAATGATACAATGTCCTTGCAGTCTAATGTATGAATGTTTCATGGGGGGAGGGGGGGGAGGCATTACAAGAATGTCCGAGTCACACAGTCATTATAAGAAATCTGAAAGAAAAATGTATACAACGTCCGATGTTTCAATCGGTGGATTTTGGCTCCGAGATCTCGATGTTGTGAGAGCTCTCTGCGGGAGAGCTATGGAAACACTGGAAGAGTAGGGGGGCCACCAAGGCACCGGTGGGGTTCCAGAGGGGAATTCAGTGTGAAGGGTAAGGCCAAAGGTCTGAAGGCAGTGCCGGGATAAGGTCATCCTGAGCCCAAGGCAAACATGCCAACCTGCGCCCCCCCCCCCCCCCCAAGATGTATGAGCGTTATGTGTCAGCAACCCACCCCCAAATTTTTTTTTAGCACTAATCGGCATGCTTACCCCGTAAGCATGAATTCCCCCAGTACAAATCCACCCCCTGCTGAAATCCCAGCACAAACCTTTGCACCCATCCCCCAAATCCCTTCAACACAAGTGCCTCTCCCCCAAAAAAAGCCCCCCCCCCACCACAAGTTTCCTCTATCTCTCAAGTTTCATCTCCGAGTAAGTACACATCCTCTCCCCTCCAACACAAGTCTTCCCTCCTAACACAAATCCCCCCCCCCCAACATCCTCCCCTCCAAGCACAAATCCCCCCTCCAAGCAAAGTTTCCCCTCCTAGCACAATTCTCCTCCCCCTTTCACCACCCCCCAAATCCCTACAACTCAAGTGCCCCTCCCCCAAAAAAGTCCCCTCTCCTACCACAAATCCTTTACCCCTCAAGTTTCATTTCCGAGTACACATCCTCTCCCCTCCACCCCCAAGTCCTCCCTCCTAGCACAAATCCCTCCACCAAACATCCCCTCCTAGCACAAATCCCCCCTCCAAGCAAAGTTTCCCTTCCTAGCACAATTCTCCTCCCCCTTTCACCACCCCCCAAATCCCTACAACTCAAGTGCCCCTCCCCCAAACAAGTCACCCCCCCCACCACAAATACTCTACTACCCCTCAAGTTTCATCTCCGAGTACACATCCTCTCCCCTCTACCCCCAAGCCCTCCCTCCTAGCACAAATCCCCCCACTAAACATCCGGTTGCAGTGCTCTGCGCCCCAAGCCCACCTTTTTTTTAAGCCAATTAGAGCCTCAGACTCTAATCATGTGCTTCAAAAAACAAAACAAAAAAAACACCACACCATTGAAATCCATGCGTGCAGCGCCCTGCCTGTAGAATAGGGGCCGGGCGCATGGATTAGGTGGGTAGCGGCCGTGTGCCTCTTATGGACGGGCCGCCACTGCCGCCCATGTGTTATAGTTTAGAGAAATGTACTGTGCCAGCAAAGACTGAGCACCCGATTCTACATCAGCTTTGCAGGGTAGGTTTGGGGGGATGGGCCCTTATATAATCGGTCACGCTGTGATTTACACCGTGTCAGTAGAGGGAAGTTTCCACAAAGTCCCACGTGCTTGTGACATGGACCACCTACACTGCAATGACACAACACAATCTCTGTGACCACATGACTCTGAGCAACCGGCACCTGACAAACACAACACAAAATCCAAGCAAAACACCAACAAATCCCGATTCTGCCGCAACTATCTGAATCCAGAATTCTTTGTGTGATGAGAACTTGTACAGCTTTGATGTGGAAGGCGACTTTTCTGGAGAAAAGCTGAATATAAACCCAATCCTTGGATGAAGATATTCAGGTTTTAGTTGAATTTCCTGCCATCGATACAAAGTGTTTCTGATTGGAAGCCGTCTCCAAATAATACCCCCCGGAGGTCCGGCATCCCACCCACCTTCCTGTGACAGCCGAGGAGATATCAGTAAAAGATACAGATGGGTGGTTTACAGTGATCGACAATCTCCGACCGGATCCTCCCACGGTGCCTCACAGGCTGAAAAATACGAAGGATTCGCGGGAAGATGGGATTTGTAATATGCAATATCGTTCTCACACTTTTTACCCCAGAGAAACCCCTAAAATAATTGTCACATCTCAAGGAACCCATAATAAAATGAATTTAATGGGTCAATGAATAAATGCCCCCTTCCATTGGTGATCAGTGAGAAGAATGTTCCTTACATTGGTGATCAGTGGGAAGAATGTTCCTTACATTGGTGATCAGTGGGAAGAATGTTCCTTACATTGGTGATCAGTGGGAAGAATGTTCCTTACATTGGTGATCAGTGAGAAGAATGTTCCTTACATTGGTGATCAGTGAGAAGAATGTTCCTTACATTGGTGATCAGTGGGAAGAATGTTCCTTACATTGGTGATCAGTGGGAAGAATGTTCCTTACATTGGTGATCAGTGGGAAGAATGTTCCTTACATTGGTGATCAGTGAGAAGAATGTTCCTTACATTGGTGATCAGTGAGAAGAATGTTCCTTACATTGGTGATCAGTGAGAAGAATGTTCCTTACATTGGTGATCAGTGAGAAGAATGTTCCTTACATTGGTGATCGGTGGGAAGAATGTTCCTTACATTGGTGATCAGTGAGAAGAATGTTCCTTACATTGGTGATCAGTGAGAAGAATGTTCCTTACATTGGTGATCAGTGAGAAGAATGTTCCTTACATTGGTGATCGGTGAGAAGAATGTTCCTTACATTGGTGATCAGTGAGAAGAATGTCCCTTACATTGGTGATCAGTGAGAAGAATGTTCCTTACATTGGTGATCAGTGAGAAGAATGTTCCTTACATTGGTGATCAGTGAGAAGAATGTCCCTTACATTGGTGATCAGTGAGAAGAATGTTCCTTACATTGGTGATCAGTGAGAAGAATGTTCCTTACATTGGTGATCAGTGAGAAGAATGTTCCTTACATTGGTGATCAGTGAGAAGAATGTTCCTTACATTGGTGATCAGTGGGAAGAATGTTCCTTACATTGGTGATCAGTGGGAAGAATGTCCCTTACATTGGTGATCAGTGAGAAGAATGTTCCTTACATTGGTGATCAGTGAGAAGAATGTTCCTTACATTGGTGATCAGTGAGAAGAATGTTCCTTACATTGGTGATCAGTGAGAAGAATGTTCCTTACATTGGTGATCAGTGGGAAGAATGTTCCTTACATTGGTGATCAGTGGGAAGAATGTTCCTTACATTGGTGATCAGTGGGAAGAATGTTCCTTACATTGGTGATCAGTGAGAAGAATGTTCCTTACATTGGTGATCAGTGAGAAGAATGTTCCTTACATTGGTGATCAGTGGGAAGAATGTTCCTTACATTGGTGATCAGTGGGAAGAATGTTCCTTACATTGGTGATCAGTGGGAAGAATGTTCCTTACATTGGTGATCAGTGGGAAGAATGTTCCTTACATTGGTGATCAGTGAGAAGAATGTTCCTTACATTGGTGATCAGTGAGAAGAATGTTCCTTACATTGGTGATCAGTGAGAAGAATGTTCCTTACATTGGTGATCAGTGAGAAGAATGTTCCTTACATTGGTGATCGGTGAGAAGAATGTTCCTTACATTGGTGATCAGTGAGAAGAATGTTCCTTACATTGGTGATCGGTGGGAAGAATGTTCCTTACATTGGTGATCAGTGAGAAGAATGTTCCTTACATTGGTGATCAGTGAGAAGAATGTTCCTTACATTGGTGATCGGTGGGAAGAATGTTCCTTACATTGGTGATCAGTGAGAAGAATGTTCCTTACATTGGTGATCGGTGAGAAGAATGTTCCTTACATTGGTGATCAGTGAGAAGAATGTCCCTTACATTGGTGATCAGTGAGAAGAATGTTCCTTACATTGGTGATCAGTGAGAAGAATGTTCCTTACATTGGTGATCAGTGGGAAGAATGTCCCTTACATTGGTGATCAGTGAGAAGAATGTTCCTTACATTGGTGATCAGTGAGAAGAATGTTCCTTACATTGGTGATCAGTGAGAAGAATGTTCCTTACATTGGTGATCAGTGGGAAGAATGTCCCTTACATTGGTGATCAGTGGGAAGAATGTTCCTTACATTGGTGATAAGTGAGAAGAATGTTCCTTACATTGGTGATCAGTGGGAAGAATGTTCCTTACATTGGTGATCAGTGAGAAGAATGTTCCTTACATTGGTGATCAGTGGGAAGAATGTTCCTTACATTGGTGATCAGTGGGAAGAATGTTCCTTACATTGGTGATCAGTGGGAAGAATGTTCCTTACATTGGTGATCAGTGAGAAGAATGTTCCTTACATTGGTGATCAGTGAGAAGAATGTTCCTTACATTGGTGATCAGTGAGAAGAATGTTCCTTACATTGGTGATCAGTGAGAAGAATGTTCCTTACATTGGTGATCAGTGGGAAGAATGTTCCTTACATTGGTGATCAGTGGGAAGAATGTTCCTTACATTGGTGATCAGTGAGAAGAATGTTCCTTACATTGGTGATCAGTGAGAAGAATGTTCCTTACATTGGTGATCAGTGAGAAGAATGTTCCTTACATTGGTGATCAGTGGGAAGAATGTCCCTTACATTGGTGATCAGTGGGAAGAATGTTCCTTACATTGGTGATAAGTGAGAAGAATGTTCCTTACATTGGTGATCAGTGGGAAGAATGATCCTTACATTGGGGGTCAGTGGGAAGAATGTTCCTTACATTGATGATCAGTGGGAAGAATGTTCCTTACATTGGTGATCAGTGAGAAGAATGTTCCTTACATTGGTGATCAGTGAGAAGAATGTTCCTTACATTGGTGATCAGTGAGAAGAATGTATATTGCAATAGTGCATAAAAATGATACCTCTCTGGCCAGTCCCTACTCTACTGTTTTTATGATACATTTTATTTGTTCATGACCCCAGTACTTAAAATTCCCATGTTGGACCCCACCAACCTTAGACCCATGTCCTAGTCTACAACCGTCTGAGATGCCACCTCAACTTTCTAGACGCCTTACAGTCCGAACACGCCACAAAATTGCTTTCTTAAAACTCACTAATGACTTCCTAACCTCTAAAACCAATGACCAGTACTCCAGACTCGTACTATTAGACCTTTCTGATGCCTTTCATACAGTTGACCACCCGCTCCTTCTCAAAATCTCGCCTCCTGTGCCCTCAAAGACTCTTCTATTTCCTGGGTTTCCTCTTACCTATCTAATGCCGCGTACACACGAGCGGACTTTTCAACATCCGTCAGACTATCCGATCGTGTGTGGGCTGCAACGGACTTTTGATTCGCAAAAGTCTGAAGGACTTTAGAAAATGGAACATGCTTCAAATTTTTCCGACGGAACTCCGCCGGACCCAGTTCCTACCGAAAAATCTGCTCGTGTGTATGCTATTCCGACGGACTAAAACCGACGCTAGGGCAGCTATTGGCTACTTGCTATGAACTTCCTTATTCGAGTCGAGTCGTACGTCATCACGTTCGAATCCGTCGGAGTTTGGTGTGATTGTGTGTGGCCAAGTCCGTTCAGTCGAAAAGTCCGTCAGAACTCTGTCGGAACTCCGGCAGAACTCCTTCGGAAGTCTGTCGGACATAAGTCCTCTCGTGTGTACGGGGCTTTAGAGATCCTTCAGTGTTACCTTCAGCTCTATCTCCTCCTCTCCGCTTCCTCTTTCTGTAGGGATCCCCCAAGGCTCGGCCCCTTGTCCCCTTCTGTTCTCCATCTACACCTCCTCCCTTGGTAATTTGATAACCTCCATGGCTTCCAATACCATCTCTATGCTGGCAGCAACCAAATCTATCTTTCTGCCCCTCGGTTTACCCCATCGCCATCCTTGAGCATCACTAATTTACTAACTGACACGGATGTCACACCACTTCCACAAACTCAATCCACCCAAAATGAGCCTATAATTATAGGAATTTAGGTAAAATTTTTTGGCTGCCCCTGGATTGCCGATGGCTCTGGCTTTGCTTAGACCTAAAAGGGGTTACCGATTGTGAATCTCCACATGGAATCAGTTGAGATTTAATGATCTGTCCATTTATGAATTTATTAGAAAACATTGAAAAAATATGTGCTATGCTATTTACGTATTAATAATTATTACGTTATATTTACAAAAATATTAAAATAAATAAATTAAATATTGATAATAATGATAATAATAATATATTATTATAAATTCAATATTAAAAATGTATTTATATGTAACATTTTAAATTATATTAAAATATAATATAAATTATATGAATATAAAAAAATATTTAAATGATACATATTATAAATTTGAATATTAAAAATGTATTTATCTGTAACATTTTAAATGATATTAAAATAAAATATAAATTATATGAATATAAAAAAAAATGTAAATGATATATATTATAAATGTAATAAAATAAAACATACATAATTATTATTATAATAAATATAATATTGAATACCTTTAAAGACAGACAATTTTGGAAAAAAATTTCTTTAGATTTTACCAAGATTGCATCACTCCCTTCACAAATGTATTATGATTTGGGCGCAGTGTGTAATGTTTTATGGCACCTGCAGTGTATGTAGCTGTCGCTGATCCTCAATCTGCCCAAAAACTGAGCTCATAATAATAGGAATTTAGGCTAAAATCTTTGGCTACCTCTGGATTGTGGAGAGCTCTGGCTTTGTTTAAACAACTTAAAGGGGTTAACTGTGGCGAATCTCCATATGGAATTTAAAGATTCAATGATCCGTTCATTTATAAATTGAATTTAAAAAAATGTAATCAATATTTGTTATCGTATTTATGTATTATAAATGATTACATTATATTTACAAAAATATTAAAATAAATAAATTAAATATTGATAATAATGATAATAATAATATATTATTATAAATTGAATATTAAAAATTTATTTATATGTAACATTTTAAATTATATTAAAATATAATATAAATTGTATGAATATAAAAAAAATATTTAAATGATACATATTATAAATTTGAATATTAAAAATGTATTTATGTGTAACATTTTAAATTATATTAAAATATAATATAAATTATATGAATATAAAATAAAAAGAAATTATACATATTATGTAACATTTTAAATTGTATTAAAATATAATTTAACTTATATAAATATAAAAAAAAATTAAATGATATATATTATAAATTTAATAAAATAAAACATACATAATTATTATAATAAATATAATATTGAATACCTTTAAAGACAGACAATTTTGGAATTTTTTTTCTTTAGATTTTACCAAGATTGCATCACTCCCTTCACAAATGTATTATGATTTGGGCGCAGTGTGTAATGTTTTATAGCACCTGCAGTGTACGTAGCTGTCGCTGATCTTCAATCTGCCCAAAAACTGAGCTCATAATAATAGGAATTTAGGCTAAAATCTTTGGCTACCTCTGGATTGTGGAGGGCTCTGGCTTTGTTTAAACAACTTAAAGGGGTTAACTGTGGCAAATCTCCATATGGATTTTAAAGATTCAATGATCCATCCATTTATAAATGTAATTAAAAAAAATGTAATCAATATTTGTTATAGTATTTATGTATTATAAATGATTACATTATATTTACAAAAATATTAAAATAAATAAATTAAATATTGATAATAATGATAATAATAATATATTATTATAAATTGAATATTAAAAATGTATTTATATGTAACATTTTAAATTATATTAAAATATAATATAAAGTGTATGAATATAACAAAAATATTTAAATGATACATGTTATAAATTTGAATATTAAAAATGTATTTATATGTAACATTTTAAATGATATTAAAATATAATATAAATTATATGACTATAAAAAAATTAAATGATAGATATTATAAGTTTGAATATTAAAAGTGTATTTATATGTAACATTTTAAATTATATTAAAATATAATATAAATTATATGAATATAAAATAAAAAAAGTTATACATATTATGTAACATTTTAAATTATATTAAAATATAATATAAATTATATGAATATAAAAAAAAAGTTAAATGATATATATTATAAATATAAAAAAATATTCAAATGATATATATTATAAATTGAATAAAATAAAACAAATAAATAATTATTATAATAAATATAATATTGAAAACCTTTTACAGACAGACAATTTTTGCCATTTTTTACTTTAGATTTTACCGAAATTGCATCACTCCCTTCACAAATGTACCATGATTTGGGCGCAGTGTATAATGTTTTATAGCACCTACAGTGTATGCGGCTGTTCCTCAATCTGCCCAAAAACTGAGCTCATAATGATAGAAGTTTAGGCTAAAATCTTTGGCTACCTCTGGATTGTGGAAGGCTCTGGCTTTGTTTAAACAACTTAAAGGAGTTAACAGTGGTGGATCTCAATAGGGAATTTAAAGATTCAATGATCCGTCCATTTATGAAATGAATCTAAAAAAAATTTATCAATATTTGTTATACTATTTATTTATTATAAATTATAACATTATATTTTCAAAAATATTAAATACAATTAAGTATTAATTATAAAATAAATAATAATTGTTGGTATAAATTAAATTTGAAACATTTAAATTATATTAAACATTATATATTACAATATAAAGTATCAATTATATGAATTAAATATATAAATGATATATATATATATATTATAAATATAATAAAATAAAAAAAATACATAATTATAATAATAAATATAATTATTAATGCCTTTGGAAACAGGCAATTTTTTCAATTTTTTTTTTCCTCTTTCGATTTTTTCCCTAAATTGCATCACTTCATGAAGGTATTATGATTTGGGTACAGTAGCCTTTTATGGCACCTGCAGTGTATGTATATATATATATATTATAAATGTAATAAAATAAAACAAATACATAATTATAATAATAAATATAATTAGAATTATTAATGTCTTTGCAAACAGACAATTTTTTCCCATTTTTTTTTCTTTGGATTTTTTTCCCTAAATTGCATCACTTGATGAATGTATTATGATTTGGGTGCCTTTTATGGCACCTGCAGTGTATGTAGCTGTCGCTGATCTTCATAGACGCACATCAGTCGCCTTGACTTTGATCTGCAGCCACCGGAGTCGTCATGGGTGGAACACCTATAATCGCCTCAACTGCCTAAAATTGCGCTGATTGCAGATTTGGGGAGGTGGGGTGAAGTCAATGGGCCGTATTGTGTGCGCTGTCACCCGGGACATTAAAGAATAATCATTATTTCAGAGCCTCCTGCCATTAACACAAAGGTGTTCCGGCATATTAGTGTCAGAGCAGAAAACAAGCTTTAAAGCTTACAGCTGAAGTTGGATTATCCCCATCGGGTGCCACGTGTGTCACATAAAAGGTATATCTATGTTTTCCATGTATACAGCACTCTATAGGGGAACCTGCTTGGTTTTTGGGGGGAGGGGGCCATAATAGAGCGTAAGCTGTATGTGGTCGGGCATTGCTGGAACAAGGACTTTTAGCACCCATGGTAAAAAAAAAAAGGCCAAAGTGCCCCCTATGAACATTGGTTACAAAGTGCCCCATGGCAGCTGCCTCTTCTGCCTACCCTTCAGTCCAATTCCGGTGATGGTGCCCCATACCATAACCATAAAGGAGCCCCCCAGCCTCTCCAACCTCCTTCTCAAAGGCAGGTCCTGTGGTGATACGGATTATGAATTGCTTTTGTATAGAGGTTCTGATCAATCTAGCTATGCTATTCAGGGACGGTGCTACCACTAGGCAAACTAGGCAGCCGCCTAGGGCGCCCGGGGCCACTGGTGTTCCTACTCTCTTCTCTCTGCAGCAAGCAACTAAGTCTCAGCATCAGCAGACAGCCGCTGCTCCATTCGCACACAGTGCCAGAGACGCAGGTCTGTGTCTGTGTACCGACTCCTGAATGAATGGAAACAAGTCAACATTCATTGATGGGCACTGGTAGGCTGCATTGATGGGCACTGGTGAGGCTGAATTGATGGGCGCTGGTAAGGCTGCATTGATGGGTCCTGGTGAGGCTGCATTGATGGGCATAGGTGAGGCTGCATTTGATGGGTGCTGGTGAGGCTGCATTTGATGGGCACTGGTGAGGCTGCATTGATGGGTGCTGGTGATGCTGCATTGATGGGCACACGTGAGGCTGCATTTGATGGGTGCTGGTGAGGCTGCATTTGATGGACGCTGGTAAGGCTGCATTGATGGGCACAGGTGAGGCTGAATTTGATGGGTGCTGGTGAGGCTGCATTTGATGGGCACTGGTGAGGCTGCATTGATGGGTGCTGGTGAGGCTGCATTGATGGGCATAGGTGAGGCTGCATTTGATGGGTGCTGGTGAGGCTGCATTTGATGGACGCTGGTGAGGCTGCATTGATGGGCACAGGTGAGGCTGAATTTGATGGGTGCTGGTGAGGCTGCATTTGATGGGCGCTTCATTAAAAGGTGGGGTATACATGGGCAGGGGAAAAGGGGTGGAGTCAGGGGTGGAGCCGGGGGGTAGAAAAATTAGGTTTTGCCTAGGCTGTCAAAAATCCTTGTACCAGCCCTGATGTTATTCCTACTGCATAGACCACATTGCAGCTAATGCTGCCCCCCCACCGGGGCCCAAAGCACATGTATGGCCGGCTATGACTAAAGTTAAAGTGTAACTCTGGGGGAAAAAATGAAATATATAGTACAGCCTGCCTGTAGCATTAAAGTATCCCCCCCACAGTAAATATCCGTGCATGCACCTCCCAAAACATCTGCAGGTCATTTGGAAAATCAAATATGTATTTGATACAACTGAATTCCGCTTCCCTTTCAACTGAGGCCCTGGTGACAAAGCCAGGACCTCACAGATGCACCCTGGGAAGGCTACGTCACCAGGGCCCTCCAAGGAGCTCTAGTCTGTACGAGATCATGGCAACATGTCAACAGTGCCGGGACAAGGTTATTCAGGGGCCAGGACAAAGATGCCAAACTGTGCTCTCTCTCCCCCTCCTCCCTCCTGCCAGTGCAGCACTCCTGTGTGTCAGTGTACACCATTGCCAGCTTCTGAATACAGGAGCATTGCACTGGCAGGAAGGAGGAGGGGGAGAGAGAGAACACAGCCTGCACCACCTCCCGGCCTTCTCTTTCTCACCTCACTGCTCCCAGCACAGGGATGACAGGAGTAGTGAGGCTGCTGTCACTACTCCTGTCAGCCTTGTAACAGAAGTCTAGCAGCACCCCCCATAGGGTTTGCAGATGATAGGGCTCCCCACAGGATGCAGCCAGGCAAACAACAGCTTCGGCTTTCATCCGAGCACAGTGAACAGCCATTGAGCTTTGTTTTGTGTTTTTATTAGGGGGGGTAATAACTTGGATGGGGATAGGAATTATGGGATGCCCAACTTGATAGTGACAAAACCCAAGGTCAACTTCCTCCCTATATACAGCCGCACTTGATTCTCTGTACAACTCCATTTGATCCTCTTATTTTAGTAACTAACAGTCTCTATTAGCAACAGCCCCTTACAGGCCAAGAACTGCAAAGTAGCACAATGTGTTGTGAATGGCATCCTGGAGTAAACCTCCACTCCCTTGTAGACACTGGTCCCAGCTCTACCACTGCAGGAAATGCTAGCCCACTTGGCTGCCTTTTCGCCAGCCCACTGTCAGAAACCATGAAATCAGGCCGAGACAGAAGTACAGTTAAATCACACTTGTTAAATAATAAAAGTAAAAAGAACAAACGCAGTCAAAACATAGCCAGAGTTCAGGAACCGGAACGGATAGTCAGCCAAGCCAGACGTCAGGGATCAATGTAGTGGAACAGCAAGCAGGATCTGGAGCCAGAAGGGATGTCAGCAAAGCAAGTCTGGAACAGAATCGCAGGAGATAGTCTCTGTGATGTTGACCAAGGCGAAGACAGAGATCCTCTGGGCTGGAAGGCTTTAGTAGGCAGGACTGATGAGCAGGATATCATCAGCAGCTGATTAACTGTGGAGAGAGATGGGATCTGGCAATTAGCCGACAGCTGAGCGGCTAATTGCCAAATACTTCAAAAAAAGGGAACAATAACAAGGATGGAGCAGGGTTATTATGTTCAAAGAAAATTTGTGGAAAAGTAAGTATACCAAAAGTAGCCAAACCAACCCACTTCCAGCGCTTATGGCTAAAATTCCAAGAGATATAATATTCTAGCAGCTACTATAATAAAATGAATGAATAAAACAAATATGCTGATTAAAAACAAACATTAGCAGCGCTTCAAAATTAACATTAATATATAGTTCATGAATTCAGTGCATCTGTATAAATGAGGTCTACATGACTTCCATCAAGGCCATGGTCTATATGAGTTCCTTCAAGGCCATGGTCTATACGAGTTCCATCAAGGCCATGGTCTGTATGAGTTCCTTCAAGGCCATGGTCTATATGAGTTCCATCAAGACCATGGTCTATATGAGTTCCTTCAAGGCCATGGTCTGTATGAGTTCCTTCAAGGCCATGGTCTATATGAGTTCCATCAAGGCCATGGTCTGTATGAGTTCCATCAAGGCCATGGTCTGTATGAGTTCCATCAAGGCCATGGTCTATATGAGTTCCATCAAGGCCATGGTCTATATGAGTTCCATCAAGGCCATGGTCTATATGAGTTCCATCAAGGCCATGGTCTATACGAGTTCCATCAAGGCCATGGTCTATACGAGTTCCATCAAGGCCATGGTCTATACGAGTTTCATCAAGGCCATGGTCTATACGAGTTCCTTCAAGGCCATGGTCTACATGAGTTCCATCAAGGCCATGGTCTATATGAGTTCCATCAAGGCCATGGTCTATATGAGTTCCATCAAGGCCATGGTCTATATGAGTTCCTTCAAGGCCATGGTCTGTATGAGTTCCTTCAAGGCCATGGTCTATATGAGTTCCATCAAGGCCATGGTCTATATGAGTTCCATCAAGGCCATGGTCTGTATGAGTTCCTTCAAGGCCATGGTCTGTATGAGTTCCTTCAAGGCCATGGTCTATATGAGTTCCATCAAGACCATGGTCTATATGAGTTCCATCAAGGCCATGGTCTGTATGAGTTCCATCAAGGCCATGGTCTATATGAGTTCCATCAAGGCCATGGTCTATATGAGTTCCATCAAGGCCATGGTCTATACGAGTTCCATCAAGGCCATGGTCTACATGAGTTCCATCAAGGCCATGGTCTATATGAGTTCCATCAAGGCCATGGTCTATATGAGTTCCATCAAGGCCATGGTCTATATGAGTTCCATCAAGGCCATGGTCTATATGAGTTCCATCAAGGCCATGGTCTACATGAGTTCCATCAAGGCCATGGTCTATATGAGTTTCAATAAGGCCATGGTCTATATGAGTTCCATCAAGGCCATGGTCTATATGAGTTCCATCAAGGCCATGGTCTAGATGAGTTCCATCAAGGCCATGGTCTATATGAGTTTCAATAAGGCCATGGTCTACAAATTTGCATCAAGGCCATGGTCTATACGAGTTCCATCAAGGCCATGGTCTATACGAGTTCCTTCAAGGCCATGGTCTATACGAGTTCCATCAAGGCCATGGTCTACATGAGTTCCATCAAGGCCATGGTCTATATGAGTTCCATCAAGGCCATGGTCTATATGAGTTCCATCAAGGCCATGGTCTATATGAGTTCCATCAAGGCCATGGTCTACATGAGTTCCATCAAGGCCATGGTCTATATGAGTTTCAATAAGGCCATGGTCTACAAATTTGCATCAAGGCCATGGTCTATATGAGTTCCACCAAGGCCATGGTCTATTCTTTTAGTGCATGCAGATAGAAAGTGGCTGCAAAGGGGCTGCGGTGGATCTGCAGCAATCAGATGCCACAAAGATGAAAAGAGTATTTTGTGATTTTTAGAAGTGATACATTGTCCTTCAGTTGTGATTTTCCACAATTGTGTGCAGTCACAGGGTGCGGTGTGATGTGGTCAGGAGATGTCAGTTAGGACTGAGGAAGCGACAATGACTACAAAGTTCTGTCCTCTGTGTGTTTCGGGATTCCAGGCGGGCGACTCGCTGCACGCTTTTTCCAGTTCTGCATTTTTCTTTTTCCTCCTCTGCTTGCAAATTTCCAGTGTGAGTTCTGGTCCTGGAAATAAAGAATTGTGATATATCAGATGTCGGGGTCACACTGCCATATGTCACTATGACCCCCCGACTCTCCCCCAACCCCCCAATATTCCACACTGGAGATCGGGGGTCACACTGCCATATGTCACAATGACCCCCCGACTCTCGCCCAACTCCCCAATATTCCACACTGGAGATCGGGGGTCACACTGCCATATGTCACAATTACCCCCCGACTCTCTCCCATCCCCCCAATATTCCACATTGGAGATCGGGGGTCACACTGCCATATGTCACAATGACGCCCGACTCTCCCCCATTCCCCCAATATTCCAGACTGGAGATCGGGGGTCACACTGCCATATGTCACAATGACCCCCGACTCTCCCCCAACCCCCCAATATTCCACATTGGAGATCGGGGGTCACACTGCCATATGTCACAATGACCCCCGACTCTCCCCCAACCCCCCAATATTCCACATTGGAGATCGGGGGTCACACTGCCATATATCACAATGACCCCCCAACTCTCCCCCAACCCCCCAATATTCCACACTGGAGATCGGGGGTCACACTGCCATATGTCACAATGACCCCCGACTCTCTCCCATCCCCCCAATATTCCACATTGGAGATCGGGGGTCACACTGCCATATGTCACAATTACCCCCGACTCTCCCCCAACCCCCCAATATTCCACACTGGAGATCGGGGTCACACTGCCATATGTCACAATTACCCCCCCGACTCTCTCCCATCCCCCCAATATTCCAGACTGGAGATCGGGGTCACACTGCCATATATCACAATGACCCCCCAACTCTCCCCCAACCCCCCAATATTCCACACTGGAGATCGGGGGTCACACTACCATATGTCACAATGACCCCTTGATTCTCCCCCATCCCCCCAATATTCCACACTGGAGTTTGGGGGTCACACTGCCATATGTCACAATGACCCCCGACTCTCCCCATCCCCCCCAATATTCCACACTGGAGATCAGGGGTCACACTGCCATATGTCACAATGCCCCCCCGACTCTCGCCCAACTCCCCAATATTCCACACTGGAGATCGGGGGTCACACTGCCATATGTCACAATTACCCCCCGACTCTCTCCCATCCCCCCAATATTCCACATTGGAGATCGGGGGTCACACTGCCATATGTCACAATGACACCCGACTCTCCCCCATTCCCCCAATATTCCAGACTGGAGATCGGGGGTCACACTGCCATATGTCACAATGACCCCTGACTCTCCCCCAACCCCCCAATATTCCACATTGGAGATCGGGGGTCACACTGCCATATGTCACAATGACCCCCGACTCTCCCCCAACCCCCCAATATTCCACATTGGAGATCGGGGGTCACACTGCCATATATCACAATGACCCCCCAACTCTCCCCCAACCCCCCAATATTCCACACTGGAGATCGGGGGTCACACTGCCATATGTCACAATGACCCCCGACTCTCTCCCATCCCCCCAATATTCCACATTGGAGATCGGAGGTCACACTGCCATATGTCACAATTACCCCCGACTCTCCCCCAACCCCCCAATATTCCACACTGGAGATCGGGGTCACACTGCCATATGTCACAATTACCCCCCGACTCTCTCCCATCCCCCCAATATTCCACATTGGAGATCGGGGGTCACACTGCCATATGTCACAATGACACCCGACTCTCCCCCATTCCCCCAATATTCCAGACTGGAGATCGGGGGTCACACTGCCATATGTCACAATGACCCCTGACTCTCCCCCAACCCCCCAATATTCCACATTGGAGATCGGGGGTCACACTGCCATATGTCACAATGACCCCCGACTCTCCCCCAACCCCCCAATATTCCACATTGGAGATCGGGGGTCACACTGCCATATATCACAATGACCCCCCAACTCTCCCCCAACCCCCCAATATTCCACACTGGAGATCGGGGGTCACACTGCCATATGTCACAATGACCCCCGACTCTCTCCCATCCCCCCAATATTCCACATTGGAGATCGGAGGTCACACTGCCATATGTCACAATTACCCCCGACTCTCCCCCAACCCCCCAATATTCCACACTGGAGATCGGGGTCACACTGCCATATGTCACAATTACCCCCCCCGACTCTCTCCCATCCCCCCAATATTCCAGACTGGAGATCGGGGTCACACTGCCATATATCACAATGACCCCCCAACTCTCCCCCAACCCCCCAATATTCCACACTGGAGATCGGGGGTCACACTACCATATGTCACAATGACCCCTTGATTCTCCCCCATCCCCCCAATATTCCACACTGGAGTTTGGGGGTCACACTGCCATATGTCACAATGACCCCCGACTCTCCCCATCCCCCCCAATATTCCACACTGGAGATCAGGGGTCACACTGCCATATGTCACAATGCCTCCCCAACTCTCCCCCATCCCCCCCCAAAATTCCACACTGGAGATCGGGGGTCACACTGCCATATGTCACAAGGTTAGCATTGGGTTTAGTGCTAGTGTTAGGATTAGGATTAAAGTAGAACTATAGGGTTAGATCTCCTGTCAGATTTTAGTGTTAGTGTTAAGTGTAAGGTTAGTGTCGGGGTGTCGGGGTTAGCAGTATGAATAGCAGTAGGGTTAGTGTTAGGCATAAGGTTAATGTTAAGGTTAGCAGTGTGAATAGCAGTAGGGTTAGTGTTAGGTGTAAGGTTAGTGTTGGGGTTAGCAGTAGGGTTAGAGTTAGGGTTGGGGGTTGAGGTTAGGGTTAGGGTTGGGGTCAGGGTTGGGGTTAGAGTTTAGGGTTAGGTCTAGTGTTAGGGGATGGGGTTAGGGTTAGGGTTGGGGGTTGGAGTTAGGGTTAGGCTTGTGATTAGGGGTTAAGGGTTGGAATTAGGGTTAGGGTTGGGGGTTAGGGTTAGGCTTAGGGGTTGGGTTTAGGGTTAGGGTTAGGTGGTTAGGGCTGGAGTTAGGGTTGGGGTTGGGGTTAGGGTTAGACTTGTGGTCAGGGGTTAAGGGTTAGAGTTATTGTTAGGGGTTGTGGTTGGGGTTAGGGATGGGCTTAGGGTTGGGGTTAGGGTTATGTGCTAGGGGATTAGGGCTGGGGTTAGGGGTTGGGGTTAGGGCTGGAGTTAGGTTTTAGGGTTGGGGTTAGGGGTTATACGGTTAGGGGTTGGGCTTAGGGTTAGGGGCTGGGTTTTGGGTTAGGGTTGGGATTAGGGGTTATGGTTAGGGGTTAGGGTTGGGCATAAGGGTTATGGTTAGGGTTTGGGTTAAGGGTTATGGTTAGGGGTTAGGGTTAGGGTTGGGGTTAGGGTTGGGTGTAGGGTTGGGGGTTATGGTTAGGGTTGGGGTTATGGTTAGGGGTTAGGGTTGGGCATAGGGGTTAGGGTTTGGGTTAGGGGTTATGGTTAGGGGTTAGGGTTAGGGTTGGGGTTAGGGTTGGGTGTAGGGTTGGGGTTAGGGTTGGGGTTATGGTTAAGGTTGGGGGTAGGGTTGGGGATAGGGATTAGGGTTTTCCCTTGAAGGGCAAGGTCAGGATTTAGGGATAGGCAAAGGTCAAAGGTTAGGGGGTGTGGCTTCCCTCCACCCAAGTGTGCTTGCCAACTGAACTCACACAGCTCCCTACAGGGAATGCAAAGATCTCACCACTGGAATACCAGTTTTGGGTGGTCTGGCCCTTTAAGGCGCTGAATAGACTTTTGTACACCATTTTAGGGTCACTATTCAGGTTTGGCTCCTCGGTGTCTGCGGAAGGTTTTTGTATCCTCTCAGTATACGGTATATACTTTGCGTTCTCCGCCATGCCGCTGATTTCTTGTGTACAGAATCCAGGAAAGCGTTCTGTTCCCGTCTGAATATTGCGCAGAGTCAGCAGAACTCGGTGACATGTGCACACTCGCTCCCCGTTCTCAGGCTTCTACACGGTGCAGGTCTCCGCACGCCCTCCGTGTACAGCCTGTCTCACCCCGGGGGCACTGCTCCCTCTCTACAGGGGTGCCTTATATGTGGATGTGATAGGCTCACTGGGCTCCTGCCTAGGGCACAACTCTTCTCATTACCGGGAATCTCTTTTTATTGCCGTCCCAGCATCACGTTGCCTGATGTTCCTCGGAAGAGAACAAAGAAATTAAGAAGAAGGAAATACAAAACTTTTTTTGTAATTTAACGGATGGAGAAGGGGGATGGTTACAATTTTTTGTTCTGCCACCTGTAGCCCACCGGGGAGATTTACCTTCACTTCCTGTTCTATAGACACAACAGGAAGTGAGAGGAACACCCCCAATAGAATACAATGTATCTCATTATAAAAGTCCAGGTATAAATCTTCTCATTATTGTTCTGTAAGCACCCAGCTCAAATCCTCTCTCTCCCCATATGCCCCCAGAACACCACCCCCCCTCCAAAAAAAATCTTCCCCCTCCTAGCACAAATCATCAACCCCTTAAATTTTACATTCCCCCTCCTAGCACAACCCCCCCCCCCCTACCTAACTCCAAATCCCCCCCCAGCACAATTCCAAATCCCCCCCCTTCCAGCACAAATTCCTCTCCCCCCAATCCCCCATCCTAACACAAATCTCCCCCCCAAAAAATCTTCCCCCTTCTAGCACAAAACATCTACCCCTTAAATTTCCCCTCCTAGCACAATCCTGACTCCAACCCCCCCCCCCCCCCCAGCAAAATTCCTCTCTCCCAATCCCCCATCCTAACACAAATCTTCTCTCCCCCCAAAAAAATCTTACCCCTTCTAGCACAAATCATCTACCCCTTACATTTCCCCTCCAAGCACAATCCCCCCTCCTTTGACTTCAAATCCCCCCCCCCCCCTTCCAGCACAATTATTACCCCCCGCTGCCCCTCAAATTCCCCTACTCAAGACAATCCCCCCTCCCAATCACCTTAACCCTCCACCTCACATGATACCACATTGCCCAGGGCAGCTTCCCCTTCTGCCCACCCAAGTATTCATACCCCTTGACATTCCCCACACTTTCTCATGTTACAACCAAACAAATAAAAAAGACAGAAATAAAAAAAATAACAAAAAAAAAAGTTTAATATTTTGTTATAAAATTTTGCAAACAGGTCATTTTTCTCCTTCATTGATATTTGCTGATGAGGTTGCACTGATGGGCACAGATAAGACAGCACTGATGGGCCCTGATTGGGTGGCACTGACGGATGGCACTGATAAATGTCACTGATGGGCACTGATAGGTGGTACCGATGGGCACTGGTAGGCAGTATTGATAGGCAGCACTGGTAATGACACACTGATTGGTGATTTATAGGTGGCACTGTGGGCACTGATAGGTGACACTGAGGGCACTGATAGGTGACAGTGATGGGCACTGATGGGCACAGATAAGATGGCACTGATGGACCCTGATTGGGTGGCACTGATGGGTGGCACTGATGGATGGCTCTGATAGATGTCGCTGGTGGGCACTGGTAGGTGGCACTGGTAATGATGCACTGATTGGTGGTTTATAGGTGGCACTGTGGGCACTGATAGGTGGCACTGTGGGCACTGATAGGTGACACTGAGGGCACTGATGGGTGGTACTGTGGGCACTGATAGGTGGCACTGTGGGCACTGATGGGTGGTACTGTGGGCACTGATAGGTGACACTGTGGGCACTGATAGGTGGCACTGTGGGCACTGATAGGTGGCACTGTGGGCACTGATAGGTGGCACTGTGGGCACTGGTAGGTGATGCTGGTGGGCACTGGTAGGTGACGCTGTGGACACTGATACGTAACACTGTGGTGACTTTCCACGATTGGGGCCGATGCCCCTCTCGCAGCCGCTGGTGATCGGCTTTGTTTTCTCCTCCTCGTGCTACCACCGTGAGGAGGAAAAATAGCCGATTACCGGCTCTATTTACATCACAGGATCAGCTCTCATTGGCTGACAGTTGATCACGTGGTAAGGGTCGGGATCGCCCCCTTACTCCGATCTGTGATCAGCCGAGTCTCATAGACCCGCTGATCACAGAACGCTCCGTGTGCCCTGCAGGGGGCGCACAGGCCGCTCAGGCACGGACGTCTATGGTCGCCCTCCCGGCAAATGAAGTCGGCGCTGTAGCCGTCATTTGGCTATAGAGCAGATGGCAAGGGGTTAAAGAGATTGTAAAGTCTTGTGGTGTTTTTTTAAAAATAAGAATAAGAAACACGTCACAAGTCACAAGTCACACGTCACACGTCACACGTCACAGGTCACACTTCCCTCCTCTGTGTGATGGATTCTCACAGAGCAGCCCCGATCCTCCTCTTCTCGGGTCCCCCATCTGTGCTCCTGGCTCCTCCCATCTGTTGGGTGTCTCCACAGCAAGCAGCTCGCTATGGGGGCACCCGAGTGGAGTCACAGCTCGGAGTTCATTCAGACACAGAGCTGCAGCCCGGCCCACCCCCTTTATTTTTTCATTGGCTGAATGACTTTGATTGACAGTGGCAGGAGCCAATGGCGCCGTGCTGCTGTCTCCAATGAGGAGGGAGAGTCCCAAATGCCCAAGATATTCCTATAACATCACTGGATAGAGATGAGGCTAAGGTAAGTATTAGGGGGAGGGGCTCAGGTAATTATTAGGGGGAGGGGCTCAGCTAGGTATAAGGGGGACGGGCTCAGGTAAGTATTATGGGGAGGGGCTCAGGTAAGAATTAGGGGGAGGGGCTCTGGTAATTATTAGGGGGGGCTCAGGTAAGTATTATTGGGAGGGGCTCACGTAAGTATTAGGGGGAGGGGGTCGGGTAAGTATTAGGGGGAGGGGCTCAGGTAATTATTAGGGGGAGGGGCTCAGGTAAGTATTAGGGGGAGGGGCTCAGGTAATTATTAGGGGGGCTCAGGTAAGTATTATTGGGAGGGGCTCACGTAAGTATTAGGGGGAGGGGCTCAGGTAAGTATTAGGGGAGGGGCTCAGGTAATTATTAGGGGGAGAAACCAGGTAAGTATTAGGGGGAGGGGCTCAGGTAATTATTAGGGGGAGGGGCTCCGGTAATTATTAGGGGGAGGGGCTCAGGTAAGTATCAGGGGGAGGGGGTCAGGTAAGTATTAGGGGGAGAGGCTCAGGTAATTATTGGGGGGAGGGGTCCAGGTAAGTATTAGGGGGAGGGGCTCAGGTAAGTATTAGGGGAGGGGCTCCGGTAATTATTAGGGGGAGGGGCTCAGGTAAGTATTAGGGGGAGGGGCCCAGGTAAGTATTAGGGGGAGGGGCTCAGGTAATTATTTGGGGAGGGGCTCAGGTAAGTATTAGGGGAGGGGCTCAGGTAATTATTTGGGGGATGGGCTCAGGTAAGTATTAGGGGAGGGGCTCAGGTAATTATTAGGGGGAGGGGCTCAGGTAATTATTTGGGGAGGGGCTCAGGTAAGTATTAGGGGAGGGGCTCAGGTAATTATTTGGGGGATGGGCTCAGGTAAGTATTAGGGGAGGGGCTCAGGTTTTTATTAGGGGGAGGGGCTCAGGTAAGTATTAGGGGAGGGGCTCAGGTAATTATTAGGGGGAGGGGCTCAGGTAAGTATTAGGGGGAGGGGCTCAGGTAATTATTTGGGGAGGGGCTCAGGTAAGTATTAGGGGAGGGGCTCAGGTAATTATTTGGGGGATGGGCTCAGGTAAGTATTAGGGGAGGGGCTCAGGTAATTATTAGGGGGAGGGGCTCAGGTAAGTATTAGGGGAGGGGCTCAGGTAATTATTAGGGGGAGGGGCTCAGGTAATTATTTGGGGGAGGGGCTCAGGTCAGTATTAGGGGGAGGGGCTCAGGTACGTATTAGGGGGGCTCAGGTAATCATTTGGGGGAGGGGCTCAGGTAAGTATTAGGGGAGGAGCTCAGGTAATTATTTGGGGGATGGGCTCAGGTAAGTATTAGGGGGAGGGGCTCAGGTAATTATTAGGGGGAGGGGCTCAGGTAAGTATTAGGGGGAGGGGCTCAGGTAATTATTTGAGGGAGGGGCTCATGTAAGTATTAGGGGGAGGGGCTCAGGTAAGTATTAGGGGGAGGGGCTCAGGTAAGTATTAGGGGGGCTCAGGTAATTATTTGGGGGAGGGGCTCAGGTAAGTATTAGGGGAGGGGCTCAGGTAATTATTTGGGGGATGGGCTCAGGTAAGTATTAGGGGGAGGGGCTCAGGTAATTATTAGGGGGAGGGGCTCAGGTAAGTATTAGGGGGAGGGGCTCAGGTAATTATTTGGGGGAGGGGCTCATGTAAGTATTAGGGGAGGGGCTCAGGTAAGTATTAGGGGGAGGCGCTCAGGTAAGTATTAGGGGGAGGGGCTCAGGTAATTATTTGGGGGAGGGGCTCAGGTAAGTATTAGGGGAGGGGCTCAGGTAAGTATTAGGGGGAGGGGCTCAGGTAAGTATTAGGGGAGGGGCTCAGGTAAGTATTAGGGGGAGGGGCTCAGGTAAGTATTAGGGGAGGGGCTCAGGTAAGTATTAGGGGGAGGGGCTCAGGTAAGTATTAGGGGGGCTGCTACACACAGAAGTTTTTTTATCCTGTAGAATATGTAGAATTCACTTTTGAATACTTTTAACTAAGTGGTCCACCTGTTGGGGGAAGGGTCGGGGTGAAGTTCTCCTCCTCGGGACGGATCTTTCCCAGCAGCCCTCTGTGTGGACCGAAAAAAGGGAGAAGAACCCGCTATTTTCTGGACTTTCACGGCACGTAAAGTAATCAAGAGTAAAATAAAACAATATTTATTTCACAAAATATGTGTACATATATAACAATCAAAAAACATATATGGAGATCATAACATCATTAAAATACATGCAGTAATATCCGTAATGGGGTGACAGTAGTAGATGAGGGGTCACCCACGTAAGGTAGGTCAGGGTGCTCAAAAACCCTACGCGTTTCGGAGAAGCACCGGTCTCCTTCATCAGGGGTAAGTATAGAGCAAAATACGCATTTCTAATAAAGAGCACAAATAACAGGATGTTACTCACTTGCCGCCCACCCTATAGGCAAATGACGGCTGCAAAGTGGTTTCAAAATCCTGACCGGACATCATATGACGTGATCGGGATTTTGAGGCGCGCATCGCGGCGATCGTTGTTGCGGGGTGTCAGTCTGACACCCCGCAACTACGATCTCAGTAAAGAGTCTCCGACGGAGACTCTTTACCATGTGATCAGCCGTGTCCAATCACGGCTGATCACAGTGTAAATAGGAAAAGCCGGTGATCAGCTTTTCCTCACTTGCGTCTGTCAGATGAGAGTAGAGGAGAGCCGATTGGCTGTCCTCTGACAGGGGGGGTCTGTGCTGATCGATTATCAGTGCAGCCCCCTGAGGATGCCAACACTGGACCACAAGGGACGCCACCAGACCACCGGGGATGCCCAGCACTAGGTAATCCTCCCTAGACCACCAGGGATGCCAGTCAGTGCCCACAATGGATGCCAATCAGTGCCCATAATGGATGCCAATCAGTGCCCACAATGGGCATCACTGATTGGCATGCATTATTGTTTGGCACTGATTGGCATCCATTAGTACAGTATAACATAATACAATTCTGCCTATCAATGCCCACCTGTGCCGCCTATCAGTGCCCACCTGTGCCGCCTATCAGTGCCCATCTGTGTCACCTATCAGTGCCCATCCAGGCCCATCTGTGCCTCCTATCCATGCCCATCTGTGCCGCCTATCCATGCCCATCTGTACCGCCCATCCATGCCAATCCCTGCCAGCTATCAGTGCCAATTTGTGCCACCTATCAGTGCCCATCCGTGTTGCCCATCAGTGCCACCCATCAGTGCCACCCATCAGTGCCCATCAGTGCTGCCTATCAGAGCCACATATCAGTGTCCATCAATGCCACCTCATCAGTGCCACTTCATTGGTGCCACATCATTGGTGCCCATCAGTGCCGCCTTATCAGTGCCCATCAGTGAAGGAGAAAACTTACTTATTTACAAAGTTTTGAAACTGAAACAAAAAAAAACAAACATATTTTTTTTCAAAATTTTCAGTATTTTTTTATTTGTTTAGCAAAAAATAAAAACTGCAGAGGTGATCAAATACCACCAAAAGAAATCTCTATTTGTGGGAAAAAAATTATAAAAATGTCATGTGTGTACAGTGTAGCACGACCGCGCAATTGTCATTCAAAGTGCGACAGCGCTGAAAGCTGAAAATTGGTCTGGGCAGGAAGGTGTATAAGTGCCCCCCGGTATTGAAGTGGTTAATGGGATAGAACAGCCAAAAGGAAATGAGGAAATGAGGTACATACAGTATAGACATCATCACACTTACATGTATAATTACAGAAATACATGCATGTAGAATATGAATAATCCAAATAAATCAAGCAAATGTCATGCTTAGTATTCCAGTGCTCCAAAGTATAAAACATATATAGGGGGAGCCCAAAAAGGGACCCCAATTCCCTGTGCGGTGGAGCGGGATTGGCTACGAGGTGCACCGAGGAGGTCACTGAGGTGTAAATGTCAGAAGACCCTGAAGAAAAAAGAAAAGAGAAAAATGAAGGTGGTGTGACGACCGACAACCTACTGGACTTTTATATGAGATGTCAGATTCTTTATACACTTATTATTTGTGTATTAATATTCAGTGTATTAGTATGTAGAGTATTAGTATGCAGTGTATTAGTATGGCGAATATTAGTATGTAGAGTATTAGTATGTAGAGTATTAGTATGTAGAGTATTAGTATGTAGAGTATTAGTATGCAGTGTATTAGTATGGCGAATATTAGTATGTAGAGTATTAGTATGTAGAGTATTAGTATGTAGTGTATTAGTATGTAGAGTATTAGTATGCAGTGTATTAGTATGGCGAATATTAGTATGTAGAGTATTAGTATGTAGAGTATTAGTATGTAGAGTATTAGTATGCAGTGTATTAGTATGTAGAGTATTAGTATGTAGTGTATTAGTATGTAAAGTATTAGTATGTAGTGTATTAGTATGTAGTGTATTAGTATGTAGAGTATTAGTATGTAGAGTATTAGTATGTAGAGTATTAGTATGTAGAGTATTAGTATGTAGTGTATTAGTATGTAAAGTATTAGTATGTAGTGTATTAGTATGTAGAGTATTAGTATGTAGAGTATTAGTATGTAGAGTATTAGTATGTAGTGTATTAGTATGTAGTGTATTAGTATGTAGTGTATTAGTATGTAGAGTATTAGTATGTAGTGTATTAGTATGCAGTGTATTAGTATGGCGAATATTAGTATGTAGAGTATTAGTATGTAGAGTATTAGTATGTAGAGTATTAGTATGTAGAGTATTAGTATGTAGTGTATTAGTATGTAGTGTATTAGTATGTAGAGTATTAGTATGTAGTGTATTAGTATGTAGTGTATTAGTATGTAGAGTATTAGTATGTAGAGTATTAGTATGAAGAGTATTAGCATGTAGTGTATTAGTATGTAGAGTATTAGTATGTAGAGTATTAGTATGTAGAGTATTAGTATGAAGAGTATTAGTATGTAGAGTATTAGTATGTAGAGTATTAGTATGTAGTGTATTAGTATGTAGAGTATTAGTATGTAGTGTATTAGTATGTAGAGTATTAGTATGAAGAGTATTAGTATGTAGTGTATTAGTATGTAGAGTATTAGTATGTAGAGTATTAGTATGTAGAGTATTAGTATGTAGAGTATTAGTATGTAGTGTATTAGTATGTAGTGTATTAGTATGTAGTGTATTAGTATGTAGTGTATTAGTATGTAGAGTATTAGTATGTAGTATGTAGTGTATTAGTATTTATGTTTTTAGAGTACATTTCATATTCATATTATTTATACTATTGCTTTTATTGTTATTATTATTCTAATATTAATATTTGAATCCCACACTGCCACACTTGTATATTTATATAATAATGACAACGTGTTTATTAATATTGTATAATATTATAGAGGTATATTATTATTATTATTATTTTATTAATATTATAATTCGGTACTCCCGCACTGATTCTCTCATATAATGACAATGGAACGTTTCCTAATATTATATAATATTTCGGAGTTCTGGTCCCCCGATCGGAGTTCTGTAGAATTGAACGTAGAGCAACATCTGTTATGCAATCTCCAGCAATATCCTGTGTTGCAGTAACGCGACCTTCTGTTACCGGTAACAACGCCACACTGGACGTCACGGGGGCGGTTTATCGTCACTGACACTTTCCTCCTATTTCATCACCACCCCCCGGCGTCACCGACTGAAATGTCACCACTGACCGGGAACAGGCGGATAGAGAGACGGCAATCCATCTTATTCCTAGACATCTCCCATGTGATTTACTTTAGTATTCTCACATGGCATTTATATATATATATATATATATATACACACACAGTATCTCACAAAAGTAAGTACACCCCTCAGTGACATTTGTGTAAATCTTTTCTTCTCTCTTTTCATGTGACAACACTGAAGAAATGACACTTGTCTACAATGTAAAGTAGTGAGTGTACAGCTTGTATAACAGTGTAAATTTCCTGTCCCCTCAAAATAACTCAACACACAGCCATTAATGTCTAAACCGCTGGCAACAAAAGTCAGTACACCCCTAAGGGAAAATCTCCAAATTGGGCCCAATCAGCCATTTTCCCTCCCCCGGTGTCATGTGACTCGTTAGTGTTACAAGGTCTCAGGTGTGAATGGGGAGCAGGTGTGTTAAATTTGGTGTTATCGCTCTCACTCTCTCATACTGGTCACTGGAAGTACAACATGGCACCTCATGGCAAAGAACTCTCTGAGGATTAGGGATGAGCTTGGTGTTTGAGTCGAACGCACGTTTGACTCGAACAAGGCTGTTCGTCCGTTCAGCAAAGCCAGAACTCTGTAGGCCATTCGCGCCAAATTCGTGTGGCGCTCACGGCCCACAATGCACTGCGCCATCACAGTGCATTGCTGGCTCATGATTGGGCAAGCATGAACTGTGACCCCGCATGCTTGGCCAATCACAGCGCCGGCAGCGAGGAGAGCCATGATTGGCCACAGGCAGGATGCCTGTGGCCAATTATAGCTCAGGCTGTGTAGTACACGCCCCACACTATATAAGGCCGCCAACGCAGCGGCCTTGTGTAGTGTTCCGGCATCTGCAGGAGTTAGTGGATGTTGTCTGTGTGCCTTCACCGCACAATACATCTATATCTACCCTTCATTGCTGTTCTGAGTGTTCTCTAATGGAGCCATCTGCCATCTGCAGGAGTTAGTGGGTGACTGGGTATTGTCTTTGAGCCAGCACCACAGAATACACCTGTATCTACCCTTCATTGCTGTTCTCTAATTGAGCCATCTGCTATCTGCAGGAGTTAGTGGGTGTTGTGTGCCTCCAGCACAGCACAGTATACACCTATATCTACCCTTTATTGTTGGTGTTCTATAATAAAGGCATCTGCAGGAGTTAGTGGGTGTTGTGTGCCTCCAGTACAATATACACTACCCAATTGCTGGTTTTCCCATCTCCCTTCAGGCCATTACCATGTCTAGAAGGCCAACAAGGAGAGGCAGACAGGCGCGAGCCGATAAAAGAAGGCAAGCAGGCTCTGTGTCTAGAGACAACAGTGCTGGTCGTGGACACGGTGTATCGTCATCAGCACGTGGCCATGGGACACGCTTGCCCTTATTTTCGGCAGCTGGATGTGTTGAGCCGCATCATGCTGAACACTTGGTAGAGTGGATGACCAAGCCCTCTTCATCCTCCTCATCCTCTCTCACCCAGGTTCAGGGTACTAGCAAAGCAGCTGCCAACACATCGTCTTCCCTCCTCTCAATGTCATCATCAGTGACTCCTTCCCTAGACCCACCACGTCCTCCTGAGGAGTCTCCTGAACTCTTTGAGCACAGTGTTGGGTACATGCTCCAGGAGGATGCCCAGTGTTTTGTAGGCTCTGATGATGATACTCAGCTAGAGGAAGGCAGTAGCGTGAGCGCAGAGAGAGGGGATGCTTAAGAAGGACAGCAATCTGGCACTCATGTTCCACAAGCTGCAGCATACTGCCAGGTTTTCTCCAGTGATGAAGAGGGAGGGGATGATGAGGGCACTGACTCCACATGGGTGCCTGGTAGGAGAGAGGAGGAGGCACATGTCCAACGAGGCAGGATGCCCTCCAGGGGCCAGCTTAGGGGCAGCACACCGACTGAATCACACCGCAGAGCTCCGCCTGTGCAGGGCGCTGCCTCTGCGCGTTATTCTAAAAGTTCTTTGGTGTGGGCCTTTTTTGAGACGAGTGCATCAGATCGCACCGCTGCTATTTGCAACATATGTCTCAAGCGTATCTCGCGTGGCCAAAACATCAGCCGCTTGGGCACCACATGCTTGACCAGACATATGTTGACCTGCCATGCAGCTCGTTGGCAAGCGTACCTCAAAGACCCACACCAAAGAACAAAGCGGACCTCTCCTTGCTCCTCATCAGCTGGCATCTCCAACCCCACTAGACCTTCAGTCCTCTCTGAAACCTGCTCTGAGATCAATGAAGGTGTAGAATTAGGTGTGTCACAGCCAAGTGTTTCCGGGCACTCTGCTAGCAGTACACCCACGTCCGATTATAGCAGGCAAATGTCCCTGCCCCAGCTGCTGGACCGGCGAAAGAAGTTCACTCCCAGCCATCCACATGCCCAGCGGTTGAATGCTAGCTTGGCTAAATTGCTAGCACTTCAACTGCTGCCTTTTCAGTTGGTAGACTCAGCCCCCTTCCGTGAGTTTGTACAATGTGTGGTTCCTCAGTGGCAGGTCCCCAAACGCCACTTTTTCCCACAGAAGGCGATTCCAGCTCTCTACCGGCATGTGGAAGGCAATGTCCATGCCTCGCTGGACAGGGCGGTCAGCGGTAAGGTGCATATTACCGCTGACTCATGGTCCAGCAGGCATGGACAGGGACGTTACCTGTCTTTCACGGCCCATTGGGTCACTCTTCCGGCAGCTGGGAAGGATGCAGGACAAGGTGCAGTAGTGTTGGAGGTTGTTCTGCCACCACGCCTCCAAAATGCTACTATTGGTTGTGACACACCTCTCTCCTCCACCCTCCTCTTCTTCTTCCTCCATGGCCTCTTCCAGTGCTCTGTCCTAGGAACCAGCGGTGCTCCGTAGGCATTCAAGGGGCTACGCAAGTACGCAGGCAAAAAGATGCCACACTGCAGGGGCAGGCCGAGAGGTGGTTGACGCCACGCCAGCTTAAGCCAGGAATGGTGGTTTGTGACAATGGCACCAACCTCCTCTCTGCCCTCCGACAGGGACAACTGACCCATGTGCCCTGTGTGGCTCACGTACTTAACCTGGTGGTGCAGTGGTTCTTGGGCAGGTACCCTGGGCTTACAGGATGTCCTGAGGCAATGCCAGTGCTCGGCCTTATATGTGACATGCCCACCAGGTGGAACTCAACGTTGGCCATGCTGCAGCGGCTGCACACACAGCAGAGGGCCACCAATGATTACCTCTTCGACTACGGCACCAGGACAGGGTCAGGGGAGCTCAGTTTTTTTTCACCACGCCAGTGGGGCATGATCAGGGATGCATGCAATGTCCTGTCACCATTTGAGGAGGCCACAAGGATGGTGAGCAGTGACAGTGCATGCATCAGTGACACTGTACCTCTTGTCCACCTGTTGGAGCATACGCTGCGTGGAATAATGGACAGGGCACTTGAGGCAGAACAGAGGCAGGAAGAGAAGGACTTCCTTGCCTCTCAAGGCCCCCTTTATCCAGACAGTGTTCCTGCTGTCCCACCCATCACACAGGACGAGGAGGAGGAGGAGGATGATGATTGTGTCAGCATGGAGGTGGAGGCTGGCACTCAGCATCAGCAGTCTTTTAGGGATGATTTACAGTCCCAAGAAACCTGTGGACTTGTACGTGGCTGGGAGGAGGTGGCTGCGGATCATGTTGTTCTTAGTGACCCAGAGGACTCCGGACCAAATGCCTCAGCTAACCTACGCTGCATGGCCTCCCTGATCCTGCAAAGCCTGCGGAAGGATCCTCGTATTCTTCGGATCAAGGAGAGGGACCATTACTGGCTGGCCACTCTCCTTGATCCACGGTACAAGGGTAAGGTTGCCGACCTTATCTTGCCATCACAGAGGGAGCAGAGGATGAGACATCTCCGGGAGGCCTAGCAGAAAGGTCTGTGCAACGCGTTCCCAGAGACTGGGAGGTTACAAACTCCTGGTCCTGGACAACGTGTTGCTGAGACATCGGTCAGAAGGAGCGGTGGAGAAGGTGGCCGTCTGACCGATGGGTTCAGACAATTTTTTAGTCCGCAGCCCCAAGGTATGATCGGTTCCAGCAACCATCGCCAGCGTCTGATTTACATGGTGCAGGAATACCTAGGGGCAAGGTCAGACTTGGACACCTTTCCCACCGAAAATCCTCTGGCTTACTGGGTCTTGAGGATGGATCACTGGCCAGAGCTTGCACAGTATGCAATTGAGCTACTGGCCTGTCCTGCATCCAGCGTTCTTTCGGAACGCACCTTCAGTGCTGCTGGTGGCTTTGTAACCGATCACAGGGTGCGCCTGTCCACCAACTCGGTTGATCGACTGACCTTCATAAAGAAGAATCAGTCTTGGATCACCACCAGCTACCAAGCACCTGAAGCTGATAATTTTTTTTGAAATGTCACATCCCTTTAAGACTGCCTATGCTGATGCTGAGTGACTGTCCTGTTATGTTGATTGTCTATCCTCTTCCTCCTCCACTGATATGTTGGAAGAACATTTTTGGTTCTGGGTGATGCCAGCAGCCCATTTTTTCAGCCCCTGTTTAACAGGGGCGTGTAATTACAATTTTTGATGCAATTCTTTGCAGCAGGGCTCATTCCTGCAATAAAACTAGAGTATATGGAAGAGGTTGCAGTGTGGTGGCACCAGCACCAGTGCCTAAGGCCCAATTTTTCTACCACTGTTCAACAATGGCATGTAATTACAATTCTTGATATAATCGTTCACAGCAGGGCGCTCCAGCGCCCACCAAGAGTCACTTTGAGGGCTTACAATGTTGTGGCAAAACCAACACCTTGTTCCGCCATTTCTGCAGAGCATATAGGGCAGGCCCCTACTTTCAAACATCCAACTTACAAACATCTCCTACTTGCAAACGGAAGGAGACAACAGGAAGTGAGATGAAAAAAGATGGATGACAAAACAAATTATACAGGGGTGATAATGATAACCCTTCCCTATGTTTTCCAAAAAGCTTAAAAATAGTTTTTTTGACTGGAGCTACACTTTAAAAATGTACCAGTTGAAAATTACAAACAGATTCAACTTAACACAACAAATCTACACAGTCCCTGTCTTGTTTGCACCGCCTGTATACTGCTGTTCTGAGTATATAGGGCCTGGGGGCCACACGCATTTCCTTTTTCTAATATGGGTACGGGGTTCCCCTTAATATCCGTACAAGACCCAAATAGGCTGGTAATGGGCAGGGAGGGCTACCCATGCCATTTTTCTCAATGATTTTCAACCATATTGCAGGAACCAGATATAACATTAAAACCGCAAGCAGTTTGAAATGGTGTTATTTCCGCTTAATGTCATTTTGTGCAGGGACTGTTCTAAACACGGGAAACACGTGGCACTTCACAGGCATACTACAGACACCCCCCAGGCACCATATTTACAGGAATATTTCACTTTTTTCACTTTAATCGTCATTAAAATCAGTGTTCCCGCCAAAACGGCCATTTTTAAAAACATTTTATGCATTGACCCATGTCCCCTGGGGCAGGAGCCAGGTCCCCAAACCCCTTTTAGGACAATATCTTGCATATTAGCTGTTAAAATTCGAATTCGAACGTTCGAGTCCCATAGACTTCAATGGGGTTCTAAAGTTCGTTCGAATTTGGGGTCCGTTCGAAAGTTCTGGTGCGAACCGAACCGGGGGGTGTTCGGCTCATCCCTAATATATATATACACAGTGCCATGAAAAAGTATTTATACCCCTTGAAATGTAACTTTTTTTTTCACGTTACACCTAAAAACGTAAATGTATTTTACACCATTGTATCCTCCTTACATAGTCACATAGGAGGTGAGGTTGAAAAAAGACACAAGTCCATCAAGTCCAACCCATGTGTGTGATTATATGTCAGTATTACATTGTATATCATGTATGTGTGTGATTATATGTCAGTGTTACATTGTATATCATGTATGTTGTGTGATTATATGTCAGTATTACATTGTATATCATGTATGTTGTGGTCGTTCAGGTGATTATCTAATAGTTTCTTGAAACTATTGATGCCCCCCGCTGAGACCACCGCCTGTGGAAGGGAATTCCACATCCTTCCCGCTCTTACAGTAAATAACCCTCTACATAGTTTAAGGTTAAACTTATTTTCTTCTCATTTCAATGAGTGGCCACGAGTCTTGTTAAACTCCCTTCAGCTGAAAAGTTTTCTCCCTACAGTCCGGTATTTATATATTGTGGGGTCACCAGTCCGGTATTTATATATTGCGGGGTCACCAGTACGGTATTTATATATTGTGGGGTCACCAGTCCGGTATTTATATATTGTGGGGTCACCAGTCCGGTATTTATATATTGTGGGGTCACCAGTCCGGTATTTATATATTGTGGGGTCACCAGTCCAGTATTTATATATTGTGGGGTCACCAGTCCGGTATTTATATATTGTGGGGTCACCAGTCCAGTATTTACATATTGTGGGGTCACCAGTCCAGTATTTACATATTGGGGGGTCACCAGTCCGGTATTTATATAATGAAATCATATCCCCTCTCAGGCGTCTCTTCTCCAGAGAGAATAAGTTCAGAGCTCACAACCTTTCCTCATAACTAATATCCTCCAGACCCTTTATTAGCTTTGTTGCCCTTCTTTGTAGTCGCCCCATTTCCAGTACATCCTTCCTGAGGACTGGTGCCCAGAACTGGACAGTATACTCCAGGTGCGGCCGGACCAGAGATCCCCCCAGTCTGTAGAGTATCCTCCTAAACCATGGTATACACCGGCACCATTGCATAACCATCTGTATATTTGTATCCATTTCTCAGAGTCTTTGGTGCATTTTAGAAGCGGAGGGGGGCACAAGCGTTGCACTTCAATCCCCAAACCTTGGATTGCTCTTCATAGTGAAATCCCAGAGTGCAGCCAAGGTAAGTACTTCCTCCGGCCTTCCCTTGCCCAGGTGTACCGGCTCCTGTGCATTACAAGCTTCAGCAAGTCAGATAGAGCCCCGCTCCATTTCCTGACTGGAGGACGTCCAGCATTATCTAGCACTTTCCTCCCCAGCCTGACTGTCGCTGGTCCCGCCTCTTTGATATATTGAGCCCACCTACTGCATCAGGACTCAGGGGGCTGTGAGGTTTTCAGGAAACTTTGTCTGCCCCTCCCACCAGCCATGATCTGCCCCCTGCTGGCCCCTCCCACCAGCCACGATCTGCCCCCTGCTTGCCCCTCCCACCAGCCACAATTTGCCCCCTGCTGGCCCCTCCCACCAACCACGATCTGCCCCCTGCTGGCCCCTCCCACCAACCACGATCTGCCCCCTGCTGGCCCCTTTCACCAGCCACGATCTGCCCCCTGCTGGCCCCTCCCACCAGCCATGATCTGCCCCCTGCTGGCCCCTCCCACCAGCCATGATCTGCCCCCTGCTTGCCCCTTCCACCAGCCACGATCTGCCCCCTGCTGGCCCCTCCCACCAGCCATGATCTGCCCCCTGCTGGCCCCTCCCACCAGCCATGATCTGCCCCCTGCTGGCCCCTCCCACCAGCCATGATCTGCCCCCTGCTTGCCCCTTCCACCAGCCACGATCTGCCCCCTGCTGGCCCCTCCCACCAGCCATGATCTGCCCCCTGCTGGCCCCTCCCACCAATCACGATCTGCCCCCTGCTGGCCCCTTCCACCAGCCACGATCTGCCCCCTGCTGGCCCCTCCCACCAGCCATGATCTGCCCCCTGCTGGCCCCTCCCACCAGCCATGATCTGCCCCCTGCTGGCCCCTCCCACCAGCCACATCTGCCTGCATTGCATAGAGAAGCACAGAGACTCGGTGATGACATCACTGGTTCTAAAATACGGGAAGTAAGGAAAAATAGAAAAGTTTTCATTTAAAAGTCACATTTATTTATTAGAGCGCTGACATGGGGGAGGGACCAGGAAAGGCGAAATATAAACAGATTAAATGTCAGCTTTAAACAATAAATGAAGAATCAGGAAGAACCGGAGAGTGCGGGACGCAGCCCTTCCCCCGTCATCACATCAATGTTATTATTGGGTGACTGGAGCCGGCAACACCTCGCAGTTCACTAATTATACCCACGTGTGACATCACCGCGCCCTGAGTCACCGCCGTATTCCCATTCCAATCTATGGAAATCACAACATTAATCCTGCATGACAATCATTCACATCATCGCACACACAGCACACAGCGCACACAGTACACATCACACACACATCGCACACTGCACACAGCGCACACACTGCACACACTGCACACATCGCACACTGCACACAGCGCACACACTGCACACACTGCACACATCACACACTGCACACAGCGCACACAGTACACATCACACACACATCGCACACACATCGCACACTGCACACAGCGCACACACTGCACACACTGCACACATCACACACACATCGCACACACACCGCACACAGTGCACACATCGCACACACATCGCACACACATCACACACAGTGCACACATCGCACACACTGCACACATCACACACACATCACACACCGCACACACATCGCACACACATCGCACACACATCGCACACCGCACACACATCGCACACACAGTGCACACATCGCACACACATCACACACCGCACACACATCGCACACCGCACACAGTGCACACATCGCACACACAGTGCACACATCACACACATCGCACACACAGCGCACACGCCGCACACACTGCACACACATCGCACACACATCGCACACACAGTGCACACATCACACACATCGCACACACAGCGCACACGCCGCACACACTGCACACACATCGCACACAGCGCACACGCCGCACACGCTGCACACACATCGCACACACAGCGCACACAGCGCACACACTGCACACACATCGCACACACATCGCACACTGCACACAGCGCACACACCGCACACAGCGCACACACAGTGCACACAGCGCACACACCATACACCACGCGCACACACACCGCACACAGCGCACAAACAGCGCGCACACCATACACCACGCACACAGCGCACACACTGCACACACACCATACACCACGCACACACACCGCACACACAGCGCGCACACCATACACCACGCACACAGCACACACACCGCACACAGCGCACACACCATACACCACGCACACAGCACACACACCGCACACAGCGCACACACCATACACCACGCACACAGCACACACACCGCACACACCATACACCACGCACACACACCGCACACACTGCACACACACCATACACCACGCACACACACCGCACACACAGCGCGCACACCATACACCACGCACACAGCACACAGCACACACACCGTAAACAGCGCACACACCATACAGCACACACACCATACACCACGCACACACACCGCACACAGCGCACACACCATACACCACGCACACAGCACACACACAGCGCATACACCACGCACACAGCACATACACCGCACACAGCGCACACCATGCACACACTGCACACAGCACACACACTGCACACACACTGCACACAGCGCACACGCTGCACACAGCGCACACGCACGCAACACATCGCACACACTGCACACACCACGTACACCGCACGTGACGCACACACCGTGCACACGTCCCCCTCAAGTTCTACCAGGAGAATTCATTAATATTAAAGCAAGAACCTTGCAAGAAGATCTGAATAAATGAATGGGGGGAGGGGCAACTACATGACAAATGAGGATCAATGTAGAAAAATGTAAAATAATGCATTTGGGTGGCAAAAATCTGAATGTAATCTATAGACGGGGGGGAGAACTTCTGGGGGGATGTAGAATGGAGGAGGACCTGGGGGGAGAACCTCTGGGGGGGGGGATCTAGGATGGAGAAGGACCTGGGGGGAGGGGAACCTCTGGGGGGATGTAGGATGGAGAAGGACCTGGGGGGAGATATTGGCATTAAAAAGGGATCAACTCCAGAGATAAAACGATAATTCTCCCCTCTACAAGACTCTGGTCCGGCCGCACCTGGAGTATACTGTCCAGTTCTGGGCACCAGTCCTCAGGAAGGATGTACTGGAAATGGGGCGACTACAAAGAAGGGCAACAAAGCTAATAAAGGGTCTGGAGGATATTAGATATGAGGAAAGGTTGTGAGCTCTGAACTTATTCTCTCTGGAGAAGAGACGCCTGAGAGGGGATATGATTTCATTATATAAATACTGGACTGGTGACCCCACAATATATAAATACCGGACTGGTGACCCCACAATATATAAATACCAGACTGGTGACCCCACAATATATAAATACCGGACTGGTGACTCCACAATATATAAATACTGGACTGGTGACCCCACAATATATAAATACTGGACTGGTGACCCCACAATATATAAATACCGGACTGGTGACTCCACAATATATAAATACTGGACTGGTGACCCCACAATATATAAATACCGGACTGGTGACCCCACAGTATATAAATACCGGACTGGTGACCCCACAATATACAAATACTGGAGTGGTGATCCCACAATATATAAATACCGGACTGGTGACCCCACAATATACAAATACTGGAGTGGTGATCCCACAATATATAAATACCGGACTGGTGACCCCACAATATACAAATACTGGAGTGGTGACCCCACAATATACAAATACTGGAGTGGTGATCCCACAATATATAAATACCGGACTGGTGACCCCACAATATACAAATACTGGAGTGGTGATCCCACAATATATAAATACCGGACTGGTGACCCCACAATATACAAATACTGGAGTGGTGACCCCACAATATACAAATACTGGAGTGGTGATCCCACAATATATAAATACCGGACTGGTGACCCCACAATATACAAATACTGGACTGGTGACCCCACAATATACAAATACTGGAGTGGTGATCCCACAATATATAAATACCGGACTGGTGACCCCACAATATATAAATATCGGACTGGTGACTCCACAATATATGAATACCGGACTGGTGACCCCACAATATATAAATACCGGACTGGTGAACCCACAATATATAAATACCGGACTGGTGAACCCACAATATATAAATACCGGACTGGTGACCCCACAATATACAAATACCAGACTGGTGACCCCACAATAAATACCGGACTGGTGACCCCACAGTATATAAATACCAGACTGGTGACCCCACAATATACAAATACTGGACTGGTGACCCCACAATATATAAATACCGGACTGGTGACCCCACAATATATAAATACCGGACTGGTGACCCCACAATATATAAATACCGGACTGGTGACCCCACAATAGGGATAAAACTTTTCCGCTAAAGGAAGTATAACAAGACTCGTGGCCACTCATTAAATCTAGAAGAAAAGAGGTTTAAACTTAAACTATGTAGAGGGTTCTTTACTGTAAGAGCGGCGAGGATGTGGAATTCCCTTCCACAGGCGGTGGTCTCAGCGGGGGGCATCGATAGTTTGAAGAAGCTATTAGATAATCACCTGAACAACCGCAACATACATGATATACAATGTAACACTGACATATAATCACACAACATACATGATATACAATGCAACACTGACATATAATCACACAACATACATGATATACAATGCAACACTGACATATAATCACACAACATACATGATATACAATGCAACACTGACATATAATCACACAACATACATGATATACAATGTAATACTGACATATAATCACACAACATACATGATATACAATGTAATACTGACATATAATCACACAACATACATGATATACAATGTAATACTGACATATAATCACACAACATACATGATATACAATGTAATACTGACATATAATCACACAACATACATGATATACAATGTAATACTGACATATAATCACACAACATACATGATATACAATGTAATACTGACATATAATCACACAACATACATGATATACAATGTAATACTGACATATAATCACACACATAGGTTGGACTGGATGGACTTGTGTCTTTTTTCAGCCTCACCTCCTATGTGACTATGTAAGACATGAATCTCTCTGTAATGAACGGCGATGATATTTTGTAACTTCTTATTATCTCACCAATTGCTAAGAACTTTTATCTTCGTGTTTCATTTCCCAGCATTCCGTGTGATTTCAGGAAGATAATGGAAGGGGGGGAATTACTAAAACTGGAGAGTGTAAAATCTGGTGCCGGTCTACATAGAAGCCAATCAGCTTCCAAGTTTTATTGTCAAAGCTATATTGAACAAGCTGTAGCTAGAAGCTGATTGGCTGCCGTGCTCCAGGTTTTGCACTCTCCATTCCTAGTAAATCTGACCATCCAATCTAATCCCAGGAAGACGTTTCATTTGCTAAAGAACTGTTGGGGGTTACTTACGAAAGGCGAATCCACTTTGCACTAGAAGTGCACTCGCAGTGCAGAGAGGATTTGTCTTTAGTAAATAGCCCCCTCTGTTTTATCAACAATCGGCGTGGATTTTTTTTTCAATTCAATATTTTTCTTTCAACTTTTTTTTATACACTGTATTCTGTATAGTATCCCAGTCTTCCTCCGGAGGGTTCAATATTGAGTTGGCTCCGCCCTTTGCAGCTATAACAGCTTCACCTCTTCTGGGAAGGACGTCCACAAGGTTTAGGAGGGTGTCTATGGGGAATGTTTGACCATTCTTCTATTTGTGAGGCCAGGCACTGATGTTGGACGAGAAGTCCTGGCTCCCAATCTCCTCTCTAATTCATCCCAAAGGTGTTCTATGGGGTTGTGGTCAGGACTCTGTGCAGGCCAGTCAAGTTCCTCCACCCCAAACTCGCTCATCCGTGTCTTTATGGACCTCGCTTTGTGCACTGGTCCCAATCATTTGGTGGAGGGGGGATTATGGTGTCAGAGGGGGGATTATGGTGGGGGGGAGGGGGGATTATGGTGGGGGGGAGGGGGGATTATGGCGTGGAGTTGTTTTTCAGGGGTTGGGCTTGGCCCCTTAGCTCCAGTGAAGGGAACTCTTAAGACATCAGCACACCAAGACATTTTGGACAATTTCATGCTCCCAACATTGTGGGACCAGTTTGGGGACAAAGCAAGTTCCACGAAGACATGGATGAGCGAGTTTTAATGGGGGAGAGGAACTTTACCGGCCTGCACAGAGTCCTGACCTCAACTCAGTAGAATACCTTAGGGATGAATTAAAGTGGAGACTGGGAGCCAGGCCTTCTCGTCCGACAGATGCCCTGTGCGGCTCTCTGCAGCAGCTAAAAGCCAGTTTTTCTCCCTTACCGCTGGCTTTCAGCTGCTGCAGGGAGAGACACAGGGCATGTAATTGCTTCTCCTGCACCGATCCCTCTCCTTGTTCTGATTCTGATACCCCTCCCGGCGCCGCCGACTTCCCTCTCCTGCCGAGTGCCCTGCACGGGTGCCTCCCGCACTGGGAGGGGAACCGGTACAACTGCACAAGACTGCAGGTTCAGATTTGATGAAAGCAGAGTGTTCCTTTCAGTGGTTGGACCTGCAGGGGTCCCGGATGGATCGGGGGGGGGGGGGGGGGCGCTGCTTCTTGCGCCATTTCACATCCATCTCTCTCTGATGCTTTCAGACATCTGATTTTACAAGAGAAAAAAAATAAAAATGCTGGTGGATATTTCACACTGACAGCTGATTGGTATCTGGTGCAGACCGAAATGCGGGGAATGAGGAGCCGGTGGATCTCCCGCGGCCGTCTGTCTGTCCGTCTGTCTGTCCGCCTCGCACTGCCACATCCACTGGCTGAAGGATAATTCTTGTTACATGGCAGAGTGTGTGTGCGAGCGCAGCGGCGTCTCTGCAACTCAGCTCAACTTAAAGTGTATGTCCCCCCCTTAAAGTGTATGTCCCCCCTTAAAGTGTATGTCCCCCCTTAACGTGTATGCCCCCCCTTAAAGTGTATGTCCCCCCTTAAAGTGTATGTCCCCCCTTAAAGTGTATGCCCCCCCCTTAAAGTGTATGTCCCCCCTTAAAGTGTATGTCCCCCCTTAACGTGTATGCCCCCCCTTAAAGTGTATGTCCCCCCTTAAAGTGTATGTCCCCCCTTAAAGTGTATGCCCCCCCCTTAAAGTGTATGTCCCCCCTTAAAGTGTATGTCCCCCCTTAAAAGCGGGAGTCCGCGTTTTTTTTTTTTTTTAAAGCCAGCAGCTACAAATACTGCAGCTGCTGACTTTTAAAATAGTGACACTTACCTGTCCAGCGCGCCCGCGATGTCGGCACCCGAAGCCGATCTGTAGATCGTCACTCGAGTGCTGCCGCCGCCATCTTGGGTACGGAAATCAGGAAATGGAGCCTTTCGGCTTCATTTCCCGGTTCCCTACTGCGAATGCGCGAGCCGCGCGGCGCAATCCGGACGGTCCCCGCTGCCTCTGGGATCTGTGTGTTTCCCAGCAGGCAGCGGGGCACTTGCGCAAAGGGGCGGGCAGTTGCAGAAAGGGGCGTAATCTGTGGCGCCGGAGGAGGGGGGGGGGATTCCGATGAGCGGAGGTCCATTTTAGGGTGGACCTCCGCTTTAAAGTGTATGCTCCCTTAAACCCTTTTAGATTGTAAGCTCTTCTGAGCAGGGCCCTCTTAATCCTCTTGTATTTAATTGTATTGTAACTGTATTGTCTCCCTTTTATATTGTAAAGCGCGGCGTAAATTGCTGGCGCTATATAAATCCTGTATAATAATAATAATAATTAAAGTGTATGTCCCCCCTTAAAGTGTATGTCTCCCCTTAAAGTGTATGTCCCCCCTTAAAGTGTATGTCCCCCCTTAACATGTATGTCCCCCCTTAACATGTATGTCCCCCCTTAAAGTGTATGTCTCCCGTTAAAGAGTATGTCCTCACTTAAAGTTTATGTCCCCCCTTAAAGGGTATGTCCCCTCTAAACGTGTATGTCCCCCCTAAAAGTGTATGTCCCCCTTAAAGTGTATACCCCCCATTAAAGTGTATGCCCCTTTACATGTATGTGCCCCTTTAAAGTGTATGTCCCCCCCCCCCCATTAAATTGTATGTCACCCCTTAAAGTGTATGCCCCCTTAAAGTGTCTGTCCCCCCTTAAAGGGTATGCTACCCTTAAAGTTTATGTCCCCCTTAAAGTGTATGTCCCCCCCTTAACATGTATGTCCCCCCTTAACATGTATGTCCCCCCTTAAAGTGTATGCCCCCCCTTCTTAAAGTGTATGACCCCCCTTAAAATGTATGTCCCCCCCTTAAAGGGTATGTCTCCCCTTTAAGGGGTATGTCCCCTCTTAACGTGTATGTCCCTCCTTAAAATGTATGCTCCCCTTTAAGCATATGTCCCCCCCTTAAAGTTTATGTCCCCCTTAATGTTTATGTTCCCTCTTAACATGTATATCCCCCCTTAAAGTGTATTCCCCCTTAAAGTGTATGTCCCCCTCAAAGTGTATTCTCCCCTTAAAGTGTATATCCCCCTTAACATGTATGCCCCCCCATTAAATTGTATGTCATCCCCTTAAAGTGTCTGTCCCCCTTAAAGGGTATATCCCCCTTAAACTGTATGTCCCCCCTTAAAGTGTATGCCCCCCCTTCTTAAAGTGTATGTCCCCCCCTTAAAGGGTATGTCCCCCCTTTAAAGTGTATGTCCCCCTTTAAAGTGTATGTCTCCCCCATTAAATTGTATGTCACCCCCTTAAAGTGTATGCCCCCTTAAAGTTTATGCCCCCTTAAAGTGTATGTCCCCCCTTAACATGTATGTCCCCCCTTAAAGTGTATGCCCCCCCCTTCTTAAAGTGTATGTCCCCCCCTTAAAGGGTATGTCTCCCCTTTAAGGGGTATGTCCCCTCTTAACGTGTATGTCCCTCCTTAAAATGTATGCTCCCCTTTAAGCATATGTCCCCCCTTAAAGTTTATGTCCCCCCTTAAAGTTTATGTCCCCCTTAATGTTTATGTTCCCTCTTAACATGTATATAACCATTACTTCACCACTACTACACCAATACTAAACCACTACTACACCAATACTGCACCACTACACACCACCACTACTACACCAAAACAAAACCACTACTACACCAAAATGTAAACCAATACTACACCACTACTACACCAATATTAAACCACTACTACACACCACCACTACTACACCAAAAGTAAACCACTACTACACCACCACTACACCAATACTACACCAAAACTAAACCACTACTACACCAATACTAAACCACTACTAAACCAATACTAAACCACTACTACACACCACCACTACTACACCAAAAGGAAACCACCACTTCACCAATACTACACCCCTACTACACCAATACTAAACCACTACTACTATACCAATACTAAACCACTACTATACACCACCACTACTACACCAAAACTAAACCACTTCTACACCACCACTACACTAATACTACATCACTACTACACCACTACTGTAACCACTACTACAGCACTACTGCACCACTACTACACCAATACTACTACACCACACCAATACTACACCACTACTACACCAATATCCAGTGATCTCCAATAGCTTCCAGGTCACATGTAGAGCGGTTGCCCTGCTGCATTATGAACACTGGAGGTCAACTGCTTAGCATTGTTGCCATTGAGATATCACTTTGCATTTTCATAATCCATGCAAAGTATTCTCTGATTGGTGGAGAGCGTGTGGACACTTCACTGCCTCACCACCTCACCCAACCATTGAAAAAATCGAAACTTTTTTTTGAATGGCTGTGCTGAGTGACTGACTACTTGTGTACACAATGCAGCAGGACAGCCACTTCATTGTAGTAGCAAAGGGTGTGGTGTATTAGTCATTGTGTAGTAATGGTGTAGTAGGGGTGACATAACAGTGTAGTGACGGTGTAGTAGGGGTGACATAGCAAAGTGGTAGTGGTGTAATATGGTGTCGTAGCAGAGTAGTAGTGGTGTATAAATGGTGTATTAGTGGTAGTGTAGTAGTGGTGTAGTAGTGGTGTAGTAGAGGTGCTGTAGCAGAGTAGAAGTGGTGTATTAGTGGTGTAGTAGAGGTGCTGTAGCAGAGTAGTAGTGGTGTATTAGTGGTGTAGTAGAGGTGCTGTAGCAGAGTAGTAGTGGTGTATTAGTGGTGTAGTAGAGGTGTTGTAGCAGAGTAGTAGTGGTGTATTAGTGGTGTAGTAGAGGTGTTGTAGCAGTGTAGTAGTGGTGTAGTAGAGGTGTTGTAGCAGAGTAGTAGTGGTGTATTAGTGGTGTAGTTGAGGTGTTGTAGCAGAGTAGTAGTGGCGTATTAGTGGTGTAGTAGAGGTGTTGTAGCAGAGTAGTAGTGGTGTATTAGTGGTGTAGTAGAGGTGTTGTAGCAGAGTAGTAGTGGTGTAGTAGAGGTGTTGTAGCAGAGTAGTAGTGGTGTATTAGTGGTGTAGTAGAGGTGTTGTAGCAGAGTAGTAGTGGTGTATTAGTGGTGTAGTAGAGGTGTTGTAGCAGAGTAGTAGTAGTGTATTAGTGGTGTAGTAGAGGTGTTGTAGCAGAGTAGTAGTAGTGTATTAGAGGTGTTGTAGCAGAGTAGTAGTGGTGTATTAGTGGTGTAGTAGAGGTGTTGTAGCAGAGTAGTAGTAGTGTATTAGTGGTGTAGTAGAGGTGTTGTAGCAGAGTAGTAGTGGTGTATTAGTGGTGTAGTAGAGGTGTTGTAGCAGAGTAGTAGTGGTGTATTAGTGGTGTAGTAGAGGTGTTGTAGCAGAGTAGTAGTGGTGTATTAGTGGTGTAGTAGAGGTGTTGTAGCAGAGTAGTAGTGGTGTATTAGTGGTGTAGTAGAGGTGTTGTAGCAGAGTAGTAGTAGTGTATTAGTGGTGTAGTAGAGGTGTTGTAGCAGAGTAGTAGTAGTGTATTAGTGGTGTAGTAGAGGTGTTGTAGCAGAGTAGTAGTGGTGTATTAGTGGTGTAGTAGAGGTGTTGTAGCAGAGTAGTAGTAGTGTATTAGTGGTGTAGTAGAGGTGTTGTAGCAGAGTAGTAGTGGTGTATTAGTGGTGTAGTAGAGGTGTTGTAGCAGAGTAGTAGTGGTGTATTAGTGGTGTAGTAGAGGTGTTGTAGCAGAGTAGTAGTGGTGTATTAGTGGTGTAGTAGAGGTGTTGTAGCAGAGTAGTAGTGGTGTATTAGTGGTGTAGTAGAGGTGTTGTAGCAGAGTAGTAGTAGTGTATTAGTGGTGTAGTAGAGGTGTTGTAGCAGAGTAGTAGTAGTGTATTAGTGGTGTAGTAGAGGTGTTGTAGCAGAGTAGTAGTGGTGTATTAGTGGTGTAGTAGAGGTGTTGTAGCAGAGTAGTAGTAGTGTATTAGTGGTGTAGTAGAGGTGTTGTAGCAGAGTAGTAGTGGTGTATTAGTGGTGTAGTAGAGGTGTTGTAGCAGAGTAGTAGTGGTGTATTAGTGGTGTAGTAGAGGTGTTGTAGCAGAGTAGTAGTGGTGTATTAGTGGTGTAGTAGAGGTGTTGTAGCAGAGTAGTAGTGGTGTATTAGTGGTGTAGTAGAGGTGTTGTAGCAGAGTAGTAGTGGTGTATTAGTGGTGTAGTAGCAAGTGACAAATAGCTGACTGTAGTAAGCATCGTGGTGTGGAGAGGAATGATGGAGGGACGTCATCATAGATTTCCTTTTTATTTTCTCAGAACATCCTCCTGACAATATTCTCCCTCTCCAGATCTGGACCTGCCAATGGAAACCCCTAAATAGTAGTAAGGAAGACATCTTATAGAAGAGATTGAGGAAAGCTGTGTAAAAACACAACAGTGATGCTCCATACACACTGCATGCTACAAAACTGCTATAAAAAATGTGTTTTGCCCTGTTTAGGAGCAACAGCGCTTTTGTCAAGCAGCGGGAGGCCACAGGCGTCCTTAACAACCAGTGAATAGCTACTTGTTAAGGAGCGGACAGGAAAGACAATCGTTGTCCTTAAAAATCGATGACTCATCAGCTGTCAGCGGGTTTCTTGTGAACTTAAAGGCCAACTCCGGGAAAATGTTAAAAGATCCCTTTCAGTGGGACTGCAACACCTGTGGATGTGAGATTTACACCAGAGAAAATCCTCCTCTCCATCAGTTCTCCCTCCCATCCTTCTTTCCTCCTTCCCTTCTTTCCTTCCTTCCTCCCTTCTTTCCTTCCTCCCTTCTTTCCTCCCTCCCTTCTTTCCTTCCTCCCTTCTTTCCTCCCTCCCTTCTTTCCTTCCTCCCTTCTTTCCTTCCTCCCTTCTTTCCTTCCTCCCTTCTTTCCTTCTCTCTCTCCCTCCCTCCCTTCTTTCCCCCTCCTTTCTCTCTATCCACCCCCTCCCTTACTCTCTCTCTTCTCTCTCTCCCTCCCTCTCTCATTTCACTCCCTCTCTCTTCTCTCTCTCTCCCTCTTCTCTTCCTCCCTCCCTCTCTCTTCTCTCTCTCTCCCCTAATCTTTCTCTCTTCCCCCTCTCTCTTCTCTCCCTCTCCCTCTCTCTTCCCCTCCCTCTCTCTTTTCTACCTCTCTTTTCTCTCTCTCTCTCCCTCTCTCCCCATATCTCTTCTCCCTCTCGCTTCTCCCTCTCGCTTCTCTTCTCTCTTCTCTCTCTCCCCCTCTCTCTTTCTCTCCCTCTCTTTTCCCCCTCTCTCTCTTCTCCCTCTCTCTTCTCCCTCTCTCTTCTCCCTATCTCTTCTCTCTCTTTTCTCCCTCTCTCCTCCCTCTCTTTTCTCTCCCTCTCTTCTCCCTCTCTCTTCTCTCCCTCTCTCTCCCTCTCTGTTCTCTTCCTCCCGCTCTCTGTCTCTATCCCTCTCTCTTCTCTCCCTCTCTCTCTCCCCTATCTCTTCCCTCCCTCTCTCTCCTCCTTTCTTCTCTCCCTCTCCCATCCCCTCTCTCTCTCCCTATCTCTTTTCCCCTCTCTCTTCCTTTCTCTCTCTCTTCTCTCCCTCTTCTCCCCCTCTATCTTCTCTCCCTCTCTCTTCCCCTCCCTCTCTTTTCTACCTCCCTCTCTCTTCTCTCTCTCTCTCCCTCTCCCTTCCCCCCTCTCTCTCCCCATATCTCTTCTCCCTCTCTCTTCTCTCCCTCTTCTCCCCCTCTCTCTTCTCTCCCTCTCTCTCTCCCCCTCTCTCTTTCTCTCCCTCTCTCTTTTCTCCCTCTCTCTTTTCTCCCTCTCTCTTCTCCCTCTCTCTCCCTCTCTCTTCTCCCTCTCTCTCCTTCTCTCTTCTCCCCCTCTCTCTTCTCTCTTCTCCCCCTCTCTCTTCTCTCCTCTCCCCCTCTCTCTCTCCCCCCTCTCTCTTCTCTCTCTCCCCCTCTCTCTTCTCCCTCTCCCCCTCTCTCTTTCTCTCCCTCTCTCTTCTCTCCCTCTCTCTTCTCTCCCCTCTCTTCTCTCTCCCCCTCTCTCTTCTCTCTCCCTTCTCCCAATGACAATCTATGATTACAGTGATATTTATTCTATATGGCTGGTGATGTTGGAATGCACTCAGTGCCCCCTTAGTACATAATATGGTGTAAGGGTAATGCTGGTACCCACATGGATGGTCACGTGACCCGTCCTTGCTGTCGGGGCAGATTTGATGAGGACATGACGCACCCGCAGATCTGCTGTGACAAGGACTTTTCCTGCAGATCATCTCTGGGAGGAAGTGATGAGGGATTCGGCTTATTTTAGCTTTGTGGTCTGATGATGTTTTTTTTTTTTTTTTTTTATTAAAGGAATTTATAGAAAAGAGAAGGAAATGGTCAGTTCACATTATCACCTGCTTTACAGGCCACGAAAAATTCTGCCCTTCCATTTATGGGCAAAACACAGAGAGACGCAGAGCCATGCAGAGTCATGCAGAGCCACACAGAGCCATCCAGGGCCACACAGAGTCACCCAGAGCCACACAGAACCACCCAGAGCCACACAGAGCCACCCAGAGCCACCCAGGGCCACCCAGAGCCATCCAGGGCCACACAGAGTCACCCAGAGCCACACAGAGTCACCTAGAGCCATCCAGGGCCACACAGAGTCACCTAGAGCCATCCAGGGCCACACAGAGTCACCCAGAGCCACACAGAGTCACCTAGAGCCACCCAGGGCCACCCAGAGCCATCCAGGGCCACACAGAGTCACCCAGAGCCACACAGAGTCACCTAGAGCCATCCAGGGCCACACAGAGTCACCCAGAGCCACACAGAGTCACCTAGAGCCATCCAGGGCCACCCAGAGCCATTCAGGGCCACACAGAGCCATCCAGGGCCACACAGAGCCACCCAGAGCCATCCAGGGCCACACAGAGTCACCCAGAGCCATCCAGGGCCACCCAGAGCTATCCAGGGCCACACAGAGCCACCCAGAGACATCCTGAGTCACCCAGAGCCATGCAGAGCCACCCAAAGCCACACATAGCCACCCAGAGACATCCAGAGTCACCCAGAGCCATGCAGAGCCACCCAGAGCTATCCAGGGCCACACAGAGCCACCCAGAGACATCCAGGGCCACCCAGAGCCACGCAGAGCCACACAGAGTCACCCAGAGCCATCCAGGGCCACCCAGAGCTATCCAGGGCCACACAGAGCCACCCAGAGACATCCTGAGTCACCCAGAGCCATGCAGAGCCACCCAAAGCCACACATAGCCACCCAGAGCCATCCAGAGCCACCCAGAGCCGTGTGCACCACCATACCGTCATCCAAATAGAGAACCCTTCAAAATGCCAGAAATTAAATCCTCCCTCCGGCCCCCCTTTAGTCTTGTACGGGTGTACCGGCTCCCCTCCTGGACTGAAATGGTTTCCTCTGATTTCACCGCACACTGTGAGCTTCTCACAATGTACATTAGAAGATGCGGCAAGTCATATGGAACTCTTTCCTCCCCAGCCTGACTGCCCCCCCCCTCCCCATCTCCCGTCTGATCAATGTTTATAAACAATGTTACTTTGCATCTCTCCATCTCCCATCTGATCAATGTTTATAAATGTATATGTTACAATGTCATTTCCTGGCTGGAGGATGTCAAGCATGAGGTTTCCATGCCCTCTATTGGAAGTCTACTTGGTCCTGGCATGGATTGGTTCCGGTAGATGAAGGGTGAACAGAGTTGGCTGATCCGATGGTTCTGGCACCAGGGCATTCCTCCAGGAGATGGAGGTGTAGGAGTCACATATGTTCTTTTTGCTATAAAAAAATAAAACCTGTAGGAGCAGATCGGAGTCCACAGCCAGAATGTAGGTGGCGAGATTCATAATCTCTGCGCTTTCACTTCTTATTGGGAGAATGATATGTAAGATCTATAATCAATACACGAACTGAAAAATTCTGAGGAATACTGGAACAAAAACATCAAATGTAGCCACTGTGCCCATCATATGCAGACACTGTGCCCATCATATGTAACCAACTGTGCCCATCATATGCAGACACTGTGCCCATCATATGTAACCAACTGTGCCCATCATATGCAGACACTGTGCCCATCATATGCAGACACTGTGCCCATCATATGTAACCAACTGTGCCCATCATATGCAACCAATTTTGCCCATCATATGCAGACACTGTGCCCATCATATGCAGACACTGTGCCCATCATATGCAGACACTGTGCCCATCATATGTAACCAACTGTGCCCATCATATGCAACCAATTTTGCCCATCATATGCAGACACTGTGCCCATCATATGTAACCAACTGTGCCCATCATATGCAGACACTGTGCCCATCATATGTAACCAACTGTGCCCATCATATGCAACCAATTTTGCCCATCATATGCAGACACTGTGCCCATCATATGTAACCAACTGTGCCCATCATATGCAGACACTGTGCCCATCATATGTAACCAACTGTGCCCCATCATATGTAAACAACTGTGCCCCATCATATGCAACCAACTGTGCCCATCATATGCAACCAACTGTGCCCATCATATGCAGCCACTGTGCCCATCGTATGCAACCAACTGTGCCCATTATATGCAGCCAACTGTGCCCATCATATGTAACCAACTGTGCCCATCATATGCAGCCAACTGTGCCCATCATATGCAACCAACTATTCCCATCATATGTAGCCAACTGTGCCCCATCCTATGCAGTCAACTATGCCCATCATATGTAGCCACTGTGCCCATCATATGCAACCAACTGTGCCCATCATATGCAGCCAACTGTGCCCATCATATGCAACCAACTATGCCCATCATATGCAACCAACTGTGCCCATCATCTGCAGCCAACTGTGCCCATCATCTGCAGCCAACTGTGCCCATCATATGCAGCCAACTGTGCCCATCATATGCAGTCAACTGTGCCCATCATATGTAGCCACTGTGCCCATCATATGCAACCAACTGTGCCCATCATATGTAGCCAACTGTGCCCATCATATGCAACCAACTGTGCCCATCATATGTAGCCACTGTGCCCATCATATCCAACCAACTGTGCCCATCATATGTAGCCACTGTGCCCATCATATCCAACCAACTGTGCCCATCATATGTAGCCACTGTGCCCCATCATATGCAACCAACTGTGCCCATCAATATTAATTTACTTTTCAAACACACCTGGGTGGACTGCGAGTGCAATGCTCTGCACTCTGAGTCCACCTTTTTTGAAGCTTATGAGAGCCTCTGGATCTAATCAGGTGCTTCAAAAAAACACCCCCGTCATAGGAATTCAGGCGCCTGGCATCTGAAAAGGGGCCAGATACCTAAACAGGGGGTGGCTACAGTGCCCACGGATAGATTCATACAATGCATGGACCTATCCATTCTACATAGAGGGGGTGGCTGGGGAGAGGGGGCTGATATAAAGGGTCTATAATTGTTATCATAGGTGTTTTTTATATGATAGAGACAGAATATCAACCAAAACTCCAGAAAAAAAACAAAGGTTCTCATCCAAGATCTTACAATACATGGCCCGCCCATTATTCTTCCCACTGATAGCAATAATGGGGCACTATTGCCCCTACTGTCACCAATGATGGGGCACTATTCTTCCCACTGACACCAATGATGGGGCACTATTCCTCCCACTGATACCAATGATGGGGCACTATTCCTCCCACTGACACCAATGATGGGGCACTATTCCTCTCACTGACACACCAATGATGGGGCACTGTTCCTCCCACTGACACCAATGATGGGGCGCTATTCCTCCTACTGACACCAATGATGGGGTGCTATTCCTCCCACTGACACCAATGATGGGGCGCTATTCCTCCCACTGACACCAATGATGGGGCACTATTCCTCTCACTGACACACCAATGATGGGGCACTGTTCCTCCCACTGACACCAATGATGGGGCGCTATTCCTCCTACTGACACCAATGATGGGGTGCTATTCCTCCCACTGACACCAATGACGGGGCGCTATTCCTCCCACTGACACCAATGACGGGGCACTATTCCTCCCACTGACACCAATGATGGGGCACTATTCCCCCCACTGACACCAATGATGGGACACTATTCCTCCCACTGACACCAATGATGGGGCACTATTCCTCCCACTGACACCAATGATGGGGTGCTATTCCTCCCACTGACACCAATGATGGGGCACTATTCCTCCTACTGACACCAATGATGGGGTGCTATTCCTCCCACTGACACCAATGATGGGGCACTATTCCTCCCACTGACACCAATGATGGGGCACTATTCCCCCCACTGTCACCAATGATGGGGCACTATTTTTCCCACTGACACCAATGATGGGGCACTATTCCCCCCCACTGACACCAATGATGGGGCACTCTTCCTCCCACTGACACCAATGATGGGGCACTATTCCTCCCACTGATACCAATGATGGGGCACTATTCCTCCCACTGACACCAATGATGGGACACTATTCCTCTCACTGACACACCAATGATGGGGCACTGTTCCTCCCACTGACACCAATGATGGGGCGCTATTCCTCCTACTGACACCAATGATGGGGTGCTATTCCTCCCACTGACACCAATGACGGGGCGCTATTCCTCCCACTGACACCAATGACGGGGCACTATTCCTCCCACTGACACCAATGATGGGGCACTATTCCCCCCACTGTCACCAATGATGGGGCACTATTCCCCCCCACTGACACCAATGATGGGGCACTATTCCCCCCACTGTCACCAATGATGGGGCACTATTCCCCCCCACTGACACCAATGATGGGGCACTATTCCCCCCCACTGACACCAATGATGGGGCACTCTTCCTCCCACTGACACCAATGATGGGGCACTATTCCCCCCCACTGACACCAATGATGGGGCACTATTCCCCCCACTGACACCAATGATGGTCTGTCTCTTCCACGCAGGACCACCAGGTGACATCACCACGGGGGAGGGGGAGTATAAATTATTAGAATTTTACAGCTTGTGGGCTACCTGCTCACACCCCACCCCCTCCCTTCACCGTTTCCTGCAATCTAAGGTGAGCTTCCAAGAAATGAAAACTGAAAGCCATCCCATGTGATCATGGCTCTGGATGGCTTCTGCAAGCTCTAATCACCTCACTCCCACCCACGGGCCTCATTGCCCAATCCTGACACGGAATGTATCTCTTACATGTGTGATTTGACGTGCACTTCGCACATTCCATTGCAGGCAGGAAGACCATTCTCCGGCACGTTTCAGTCGTCCAATCGGAATGCAGGAATGTAACGGCTTTGGTTGGAGGATGTGCATCCTGTCCACGTGTAGCGTGCCTTAGGTATGACATGTGGGTGGCGGGACGGTTGTGTGTCACCGTTATGGAATACGAGAAATGCCGCAAGGTGTTTCTCTCACGAGCGCTTCCAGAAACGTGCCTGGAATAAATTAACTCTTTCCCAAGAGGCATCGCAGAGCGGCAATTAAAAGTCGATCCAAAACAAAACACGATCGATCCCAGAACGTTTCAGTCGTTGTTTTCAATCTTTTTCCAAATCGCAACTTTCATTAAAAGTTTCCGTTCACACCCGAAAAGCAGCGCCGGAAACCCCCAAACCCCGCCCCCCCCCCGAGTTCTGCGCGCATTTCCCGGAAAACTGCATTCAAAACGCACTGCAATCGCCTTCCGCAGCAGAGGCGTCAATGCTTAGCTGAAGACCCTCCCCCAATCGCAGGTCGCAATGCGTTTTGCTGGCACCGGGGTCACACATTGCGCCCGCGCATGCGGCTCCACGTGCTTCTGCGCATCGGGGCAGCCCATTCCGGCAACGTTCAGTTCCTACCTACCGCCGGACGGGTTATTTTTTCCCTTTTAGCCCTGGTGTGGGGGAAGCATCGCAGGTTTAGAGCCGACGGACAGCTCTACAGTGGCGGCCCGTCCATAGAGGACACGTGGGCGCCGCCCTCTCCCCCCATCCAAGCGTCCGACCCCTTGATCTACATATAGGGACACCGGCTGCATGGAATCCAATGGGGGCGGTGGGGAGGGGGGGGGGTTTAAGCTCATGATTAGAGCCTGAGGCTTCAAAAAAGGGTGGGCTTGGGGCACAGTGCCCACCCAGTTGTGTGACAATCAGGGCCGTTTTTAAGGCAAGGCAAAAGGGGCAGCTGCCCTGGGCCCTGTCATTGTTGTGGGGCCCAAAGCAGCTGCTTCATACTTGCCAACTATCCTGGTTTAAATTTCCTTACCCCTTGAGGTTTTAGTCCTGTGCTGTGTCCCAATATCTCAATGTGAAGTGCTGCTACTAATGCTGCCCAGCTCTACCCTATTGTTGTGTGCAGATGACTCACCTGCAGACCCTGTGTTTACATGCAAATTACCGGCATTCATATGTAAATAGAGGCGGCCAGCAGCATTGATATGTATATCATGCCCCCCCTGAGGTCATATCCACAGTAATCGCTAGCAACCAATCGGCAAGCAGAAATCATGTGCTGTAACCTCTAGCAACTAACCAGTGAGCTGTAATGTGTTCTGTAACCTCTAGCAACCAGTCAGTGAGCGGTAATGATACACTGTTACCTCGGGCAACCAGTTGCAATAGCTGCCTGATCTGATTCAGTAAACAAATTTTGAGTCTAGCTGCTATTTATTGTATGTCTGAGAGCAGGTGGAGAGTGAAACTGCATGAAAGGGGGGCCCCCCCAAGAAAAGTTTTGCCCAGGGTCCAATCAATATTAAAGACGGCCCTGCATAGCGAACCTAGATGGGGTAAGTGTGGGGATTGATGACCGACTGACTGACTGACACCAGGGGGTTGGGGGTCAGGCCGGCCGGCCGACAGGGGGGGTGTAGTTATTTGCCACCCCCCCCCCAAAAAAAAAAATAACACCAGCCCGCCACTGGTCAGCTGTCTTGTAAAAGCAATCAGAGCAGCTAACTAGCCGCTGGATCGCTTTCACAAACCACGGGACTCCCGAACCGACCAGCCGGTGCTTCTGCCGGCTGATCAGAGAGGTGGACAAAGAGCGGAGCCACTGATGATAATAGGGGACAGGAAGCGGCGAGCGCACATCACTTTCAGTTTCCCCCGGATGTAAATGGCGCCATTTTTAAAAATGGAAAGCATGCCATAGTTTGTAGACGCAATAACGCTATCACAAACTAATCGATATCAGTGGCGGCTGGTGTTTTTTTTTTTTTGGGAGGGGGCAAACAAGCACCCATCCCCCCCCAAGCGGCACCCAACCCTGCTGTTTGCCGGTCGTCCCGGCACTTACCCCATCGTGGAGGGTGGCAGACAGCAAGCGCGGTGCAGCGGCTCGGCTCCGATTGTCCTCTCCTCCGTGGCAGCCTCCAGCTCCTCCCCTCTTCCCACTATGCATCCAATAGGATCACCTGTCCTTTTCAAGCAATTGGGTGACCGTTGTCAAAACCCGCTTCCTGATTGGCCGGAAGGAGCATATTGATTCCCTGTTGTAACACACCTGGGTGGGCTCGGAGCGCACTCTCTGCGACCCGAGACCATCCTATATTGAAGCCTGTTAGAGCCTCCGACTCTAATTGGTGCATCAATCTCCCCCCCCCCCCCCGCATTGGAATGCATGTGACGGTGTCCTGAAAGGGGCCGGACACACGGATAGAGGAGGCGGTGATTGACAGGGGGGGCGACGCCCGTGCGTCCTTAATGGGTGGGCCGCCTCTGATTAATATACACTTATTACACACCAAAGACATGTAGCAGAAAACATTTTTGGCCTAAATTTATGAAGAAATTCGATTTTATTTGATATGTTTTATAACAGAAAGTGGGAGTTTTTAAAAAAATTTTCCCCGTTTATATCGCAAGAAATAAAACGCAGAGGTGATCAAATAATCCAAAAGAAAACTCTATTTGTGAGAAAAACTATATAAATCTGGGTACAGCGTTGCATGACCGCGCAATTACCAGTTAGAGTAACGCAGTGCTGAAAAGCAAAAAATGTCCTGGTCATAAAAGGGGGGGGGGGGGGGGGTAAAACCTTCTGAAGGTCAACTGCTTAACCAATTGCCTACCAGCATTTTTAGAAACGAGCCGCCATTTATAAGAAAACCGCCATTTATAATAGAATAGGTCTAAGATCGGTGGGAGGAGCTTCTGTAACCCTCGGGCTGAATTCACACCCGAGCGTAGCGTCTTTGATCGCTCTTCCGGCCGTTTTTTCCCGAGCGTTTTCATCACGTTTTTTGCACATTTGTACGCAGCGTTTTTTTTTTGTTTTTTTTTATTAGCCAATAGAGAAAACTATTATCTGTTACATCATTTGTTGCTAAGTATTTCAGCTTTTTTTTAGCTTTTCCATTAGCTTTTATTTCTTCTTTAATTTTTGTTCATTTATTACAATGTTTTTTTTTTGTTCATTAGGGTAAGGGGTTCGAGTTCAGTTTAGGTTAGGATTAGGAGTTGGGGTTATTGTTATTTATTATTATTATTATTATTATTATTATATTTATTAGTATTAATAATAATAATAAATAAAATAATAATAATAAATACAAATAATAATAATAATAATAATAATATTTTTATTTATTATTATTATTATTTAATAATAATAAATAAAATAATAATAATAATAATAATAATAATAATAATAATAATAATAATAATAAATAATAATAATATTATTTTTATTTATTATTATTATTATTATTATTACTTTTATTTATTATTATTATTATTATTATTATTATTATTATACAAATAATAATAACTGAATAAATACATGTAAAATAAATATACAAATAAATAAAAATCATAAATAAAAAATAGATAAGTTCAATAAATTAATACTAAATAACAATACATAAATAAAGGCGCTGTAAACCTTCGTGTTTTTTCCACTTAATGCAATCTATGCATTAAGGTGAAAAAACACCTGTCCGTGACCATCCCCCACCCCCGTTTTACTTACCTGAACCCTCGAACTTGATCCGGCGGGAACACACTGTCTCTCTGCCCAGGGGTTCTCAGCTCTTGATTGGATAGATTGATAGCAGTGCAGCCATTGGCTCCCGCTGCTGTCAATCAAATCCAATGATGCGGGCGTCGGAGGGGGCGGGGCTGAGTCCTGCATTAGGCCTCTATGGACACAGAGTGTTGGCTTAGGGAGTGCGCCCACAAGGTAACCCCCCCCCCCCCCCCCCCGGGGAAGAGCTTCTCCCAGGGGGGGGTTATTTGATAGGGGGAGGAGCCACGAGAGCTGCCGGGGGACCCCAGAAGACGAGGTTCGGGGCCACTCTTGTTTTTTTTTTTTGTTTAAATTATCTTTACAATCACTTTAACCCTTAAGTTTAACCCTTACCCCTTAAAAAATGTAAATATATATATTATAAATAACTAAACACCCTAACTCAAAAAAAAAAAAGTATTATTTTTATTATTATTAATAATAATAATAATAATAATAATAATTATAAATATTTTTTAAGGTTGGAGGTTAATTATTATTTATTAATGTGTCATTACATATTATTCATTTATTTTACGTAATTTATGATGATTTTTACTTATTTGTGTATTTATTTTACATTTATTTATTCCTATATTATTACTATTTTATTTTTTACTTTTTTTCATTTGCGCAGAAAATCACGCAGAAACGTGCGAATGGTGCGTTTTCCATTCTTTTCTATGACGATACAAAAACGCCCAAATCTGCCCGAATCGATCGATAAAAAAAAAAGCTCCAGAACTTGTTTGGGCTTCAGACGACTCGGGGGGGGGGGGGGGGGGGAGATGTGAACCGTCTCCGTAGAGAATCGTCGATTTTTTTCCTCCTCCAGCGTTTTGGAGCTTCAAGCAGATGATCGCTCCTCCGGGGTGGGCGGGGCCTCGGGAGCAATTTCATCGTTGCACCAAAAAAAAAATACCCCCAAAGTCACCGTTACCGATCAACAAAACAGTAGAAACATTGGCGGAACAATCCCTAGTTTAGGGGAAAATGGGTCTCACCCCCCCCCCCCCCCCATACCCCATGAAGGTCTTTATCTGCCAGGAAATTAGCATTTTCCAAACAAGAATTGTCGGCCCGAGCCGTTCTTTTTATGACAGGCGCTCTTTAGCGTGAGGTGTGTGGATCGCTCTTCTTTTAGTTTCTTTGTATCCCCTCCTCCGCTGTATCTGTCAGCAGATCATTCGGTGTCTATATTTAGGATCCGGTGACCCCGGTGACCCCGCTGAGTAAGCTGTGGTCGGTGAAGATCAAATCCAGCATTAGCCCCGCCCCCCCCAGCAGAACGACCGAAATCATCAGAACAAAGGTGGCCGAGTCATCGGATTGGAGGACGGGGACATTCCATATAAGGGAGAGCTTGGTAACATTCACCGACCGTTATACACTCTGAACAATCTCTATACAATCTCTGTACAATCTCTGTACAATCTCTGAACAATCTCTGAACAATCTCTATACAATCTCTGTACAATCTCTGTACAATCTCTATATAATCTCTATACAATCTGTGTATAATCTCTGTACAATCTCTGTATAATCTCTGTACAATCTCTATACAATCTCTGAACAATCTCTGAACAATCTCTGAACAATCTCTATATAATCTCTATACAATCTGTGTATAATCTCTATACAATCTGTGTACAATCTCTATACAATCTGTGTACAATCTCTGTACAATCTCTGTATAATCTCTATACAATCTGTGTATAATCTCTGTACAATCTCTATACAATCTCTGAACAATCTCTGAACAATCTCTGTACAATCTCTGAACAATCTCTATACAATCTCTGTACAATCTCTGTACAATCTCTGTACAATCTCTATACAATCTCTGAACAATCTCTGAACAATCTCTATACAATCTGTGTATAATCTGTGTATAATCTCTGTACAATCTCTATACAATCTCTGAACAATCTCTGAACAATCTCTATACAATCTCTGTACAATCTCTGTACAATCTCTATACAATCTCTATATAATCTCTATACAATCTGTGTATAATCTCTATACAATCTGTGTACAATCTCTGTACAATCTCTGTATAATCTCTATACAATCTCTATACAATCTCTGAACAATCTCTGAACAATCTCTGTACAATCTCTGTACAATCTGTGTACAATCTCTGTACAATCTCTGTATAATCTCTATACAATCTCTGTACAATCTCTGAACAATCTCTATACAATCTCTGTACAATCTCTGTATAATCTCTATACAATCTGTGTATAATCTCTGTACAATCTCTATACAATCTCTGAACAATCTCTGAACAATCTCTGTACAATTTCTGTACAATCTCTGAACAATCTCTGAACAATCTCTGAACAATCTCTATACAATCTCTGTACAATCTGTACAATCTCTGTACAATCTCTGTACAATCTGTACAATCTCTGTACAATCTCTATACAATCTGTACAATCTCTGTACAATCTCTGAGTACTTTCCCATAGCTCCCATTGCCTTAATGCCGGCCCATACACGGTTCGAATTTCGAAAGAGTTTTCCTTCGAAAATCGCATCTAAGAATTTTCGTATGAATTTCGCACCATTAGCGGGGCGGCAACAACAGCCGATTTTCCTGCGGAAATAAAATTTGAGGAATCGGACATGTTGGAAATTTTTAGAAAAAAAAAACTATTTTCTAATCAATGATGGGAGAATCGTGCGAGAAACGTAATAAGAAAAGAAAATGTACGGAGAGAAAAGAAGATTCCCAGCCAAGAAAATTCGAATTTTGAAAATCAATGGTGGCATCATTGGATCACAAAAAAACGAATTTTCTGATTTTGAAAATAAAATTAGTTCGAAATTCGACCCGTGTATGGCCTGCAGAACAGTCCAATCAATTTAAAGTCTCACCAGCAACAATGTAAATTCTTGAAATTCTTGAAACATTGTAACAAGTCTGTCATAGGGCTGGGAATAGATGTCTTGTGGGGCTCGTGTACACGTTGCTTTCCACTTTAACACATATAAAGCGTCTGCTGATTCCACATGCTTCAGTGGTGCTTTTTTTGAAGCTTTAGCATGGAAAATGCCCGGTGTGTGTGTTGATTTTTTATTTGTTTTAAAGGGGCTCAGTAGTTCCCCCACTCAGCAGATTCCCAGCTCATTAGTTCCTTAGTTCAGCAGATCCTCTGCTCAGTAGTGACCCCAGCTCTGCTGATCCCCCCCACTCAGTAGTACACCCAGATCTGCTGATCCCCCACTCAGTAGTACCCCCAGCTCTGCTGATCCACCCACCCAGTAGTGACCCCAGCTCTGCTGATCCCCCACTCAGTAGTACACCCAGCTCTGCTGATCCCCCACTCAGTAGTACACCCAGCTCTGCTGATCCCCCACTCAGTAGTACACCCAGCTCTGCTGATCCCCCACTCAGTAGTACACCCAGCTCTGCTGATCCCCCACTCAGTAGTACACCCAGCTCTGCTGATCCCCCACTCAGTAGTACCCCCAGCTCTGCTGATCCACCCACTCAGTAGTACACCCAGCTCTGCTGATCCCCCACTCAGTAGTACACCCAGCTCTGCTGATCCCCCACTCAGTAGTACACCCAGATCTGCTGATCCACCCACTCAGTAGTACACCCAGCTCTGCTGATCCCCCACTCAGTAGTACACCCAGATCTGCTGATCCACCCACTCAGTAGTACACCCAGCTCTGCTGATCCACCCACTCAGTAGTACCCCCAGCTCTGCTGATCCACCCACTCAGTAGTACACCCAGCTCTGCTGATCCACCCACTCAGTAGTACCCCCAGCTCTGCTGATCCACCCACTCAGTAGTGACCCCAGCTCTGCTGATCCCCCCACTCAGTAGTACCCCAAGCTCTGCTGATCCCCCCACTCAATAGTGACCTCAGCTCTGCTGATCCCCCCACTCAGTAGTGACCCCAGCTCTGCTGATCCCCCTTTCAGTAGTACCCCCAGCTCTGCTGATCCACCCACTCAGTAGTACACCCAGCTCTGCTGATCCACCCACTCAGTAGTACCCCCAGCTCTGCTGATCCACCCACTCAGTAGTGACCCCAGCTCTGCTGATCCCCCCACTCAGTAGTACCCCAAGCTCTGCTGATCCCCCCCACTCAATAGTGACCTCAGCTCTGCTGATCCCCCCACTCAGTAGTGACCCCAGCTCTGCTGATCCCCCCACTCAGTAATGACCCCAGCTATGCTGATCCCCCCACTCAGTAGTACCCCCAGCTCTGCTGATCCCCCCACTCAGTAGTACCCCCAGCTCTGCTGATCCCCCCACTCAGTAGTACCCCCAGCTCTGCTGATCCCCCCACTCAGTAGTGACCCCAGTTCTGCTGATCCCCCTTTCAGTAGTACCCCCAGCTCTGCTGATCCCCCACTAAGTAGTGACCCCAGGGGCTGCCCATCCATTGTGGGTGCATGGGCGCCACCCCCTATCCATGCCCAGGTGCATGAATTACAGTGGCAATTATGCACCTGAGCCAGAGGCTCTACTAGGCTTCAAAATAGGGTGGGCTCAGGACGGTTGTTTGCCCCCCTCCCCAAAAAAAACGACCAGCCACCACTGAGTAACCCCAACTCTGCTGATCCTCTGGTTTGCAGATTCTCCTCTCTCTCTGGTCCCCACTCACCTCCCGCTCTATTTCTCCCACGCTTTGCACCATGTGTGACATTGCTAGTTTCTCCTGCTCTGGTCCTCCAGCTCTGCTAATCCTCTGGTTTGCTGATGCTTCGCCCCTCTCCAGACCCCGCTCACCTTCCTCTATATTTCTCCCATGCTGTGCACCATGTGTGACGTTGCTAGTTTCTCCTGCTCTGGTCCCCCAGCTCTGCTGATCCTCTGGTTTGCTGATGCTTCGCCCTTCTCCAGACCCCACTCACCTTCCTCTATATTTCTCCCATGCTGTGCACCATGTGTGACATTGCTAGTTTCTCGTGCTCCAGTCCCCCAGCTCTGCTGATCCTCTGGTTTGCTGATGCTTCGCCCCTCTCCAGACCCCGCTCACCTTCCTCTATATTTCTCCCATGCTGTGCACCATGTGTGAAATTGCTAGTTTCTCCTGCTCTGGTCCCCCAGCTCTGCTGATCCTCTGCCGCTCAGTTCCGTCTCTCCAGCCCCCACTCACCTTCTGTTATAACTTTCCTGTCAGCGAAATGGCCGTAGGAGAACTGGTAATAGTGCCAGTACTGGTAATGGAAGCTTGCCATGCGCACTAGTGCAAGAAGTGCAAAGGGGCATACGCAGGTCCGCAATGGTAAACACGCATGCGCAACAGCACTGATTGGCTAACATGCGTACGCACAATGTGACAGATGCGGCCACTTACTGGTCTATATAAGACTGCTGCTGAGCACATCACATTGCTGGATTGTCGTCAGACTTCCCGTGTTCCTGAGCCTCTGCGCACATTCTGCTTGGATTTCCTGTTGTGACCCGGCTTGCTCCTGACCTGTCTGTTCTCCTGGTTTGACCCCCTGGCTTTCTTTACCGACTTTGCTGCTATCTCCAGTGTCTGATCCCGGCTTGCATTACGGACTTTGCTACTCCTACCTGTACCTGGCCTGCCTTCCTGTACCTGACCTTGGCTTAGCCCTGTTCCTGCACACCTGCCTCTTCCTCCTGGTGGATCTACAGTGTTTGACCCCCGGCCTGGCTTCCACTACCATCTCCTGCACACACCATTGCCACGTGTTACTGAGGATTCCTACAGACTTTGGCCCAGCCGTGTATCCTTCATTATCTGGTATACTTCAGGTGACCACCAGCTCTACTCTCCTGTACCCATCTGGCAACCTGTGCTTCTTTGGGCATGACACCTTCTGTACCCGCTCATCCCCCTCCTTCTCCACTCCAGTCGTTCAACCAGAGGACTGAATGAAAATAAAAATGACCGGATTCCCCTCATTCGAGGTGGATGGGGGGGATTGTCTCCTGCCGAGCCATTATGTTCTGAGAGCAGAGAGACTCCCCCGCCATCATAATACACTGATCAGTGCTGCTGGCTTTAGTCGGAGGTGCTGATCATACGGAAATTTTCCAACAGGCTGCTTGTACAGAATTGATCGGTAGTTGGACTTCTCTAAAACTAGCCTGCCCATACATGGACCTCCAGCAACAGTAGCTCCAGTCCGGACCCCGCTCACCTTCCTGCTCCGCTCCAGTCTGGACCCCGCTCACCTTCCTGCTCCGCTCCAGTCTGGACCCCGCTCACCTTCCTGCTCCGCTCCAGTCCGGACCCCGCTCACCTTCCTGCTCCGCTCCAGTCTGGACCCCGCTCACCTTCCTGCTCCGCTCCAGTACGGACCCCGCTCACCTTCCTGCTCTGCTCCAGTCCGGACCCCGCTCACCTTCCTGCTCCGCTCCAGTACGGACCCCGCTCACCTTCCTGCTCCGCTCCAGTACGGACCCCGCTCACCTTCCTGCTCTGCTCCAGTCCGGACCCCGCTCACCTTCCTGCTCCGCTCCAGTCCGGACCCCGCTCACCTTCCTGCTCCGCTCCAGTCTGGACCCCGCTCACCTTCCTGCTCCGCTCTAGTCTGGACCCCGCTCACCTTCCTGCTCCGCTCCAGTCTGGACCCCGCTCACCTTCCTGCTCCGCTCCAGTCTGGACCCCGCTCACCTTCCTGCTCCGCTCCAGTCTGGACCCCGCTCACCTTCCTGCTCCGCTCCAGTCCAGACCCCATTCACCTTCCTCCTGCTCTGCTCCAGCCCGGACCCCACTCACCTTCTCCTGCTCCACTCCTGTCCGGACCCCGCCAACCTTCCTGCTCCGCTCCAGTGTGGACCCTGCTCCCCTTTCTGCTCTGCTCCAGTCCAAACCACGCTCACCTCCTCCTGCTCCGCTCCAGTCCAGACCCCGCTCACCTCCTCCTGCTCTGCTCCAGTCCATACCCCGCTCACCTTCCTGCTCTGCTCCAGTCCATACTCCGCTCACCTTCCTGCTCTGCTCCAGTCCAGACCCCGCTCACCTCCTCCTGCTCTGCTCCAGTCCAGACCCCGCTCACCTCCTCCTGCTCTGCTCCAGTCCATACCCCGCTCACCTTCCTGCTCCATTCCAGTCCATACTCCGCTCACCTTCCTGCTCTGCTCCAGTCCAGACCCCGCTCACCTCCTCCTGCTCTGCTCCAGTCCATACCCCGCTCACCTTCCTGCTCTGCTCCAGTCCATACTCCGCTCACCTTCCTGCTCTGCTCCAGTCCAGACCCCGCTCACCTCCTCCTGCTCTGCTCCAGTCCAGACCCCGCTCACCTCCTCCTGCTCTGCTCCAGTCCATACCCCGCTCACCTTCCTGCTCCATTCCAGTCCATACCCCGCTCACCTTCCTGCTCTGCTCCAGCCCAGACCCCGCTCACCTCCTCCTCCTGCTCTGCTACAGTCCAGACCCCGCTCACCTCCTCCTCCTCCTCCTGCTCCGCTCCAGTCCATACCCCGCTCACTTTCCTGCTCTGCTCCAGTCCAGACCCCACTAACCTCCTCCTGCTCCGCTCCAGTCTGGGCCCCTCTCACCTTCCTGCTCCACTCCAGTCCTGACCCCTGCTTACGTTCCTGCTCCGCTCCAGTTCGGACCCTGTTCACCTTCCTGCTCTGCTCCAGTCTGGACCCCGCTCACCTTCCTCCTGCTCCGCTCCAGTCGTTCAACCAGAGGACTGAATGAAAATAAAAATGACCGGATTCCCCTCATTCGAGGTGGATGGGGGGGATTGCCTCCTGCCGAGCCATTATGTTCTGAGAGCAGAGAGACTCCCCCGCCATATGTTCTGAGAGCAGAGAGACTCCCCCGCCATCATAATACACTGATCAGTGCTGCTGGCTATAGCCGGAGGTGCTGATCATACGGAGATTTTCCAACAGGCTGCTTGTACAGAATCGATCGGTAGTTGGACTTCTCTAAAACCAGCCTGCCCATACATGGACCTCCAGCAACAGTAGATCCTCCAGAGCACCAATAAACACAAAGCAACAATAGATCAGCCAGCAACAGTAGACCCCCTCCCTCAACTGTAGATCCCTCCCAGCAACAACAGATCCCCCCAGCAACGATAGATTCCCCCAAGCAACAATAAACACAAAGCAACAACAGACCCCCCAGCAACAATACACCCCCTGAGCATCAAAAAACACAAAGTAACAATAGGTCTACACCAGCAACAATAGATCAAGCAGCAATGGTAGACCCCTACCAGCAACAACAGATCCCCCCTGAAAAGATCCCCAAGCAACAATAAACACAAAGCAACAACCCCCCCCCCCCCCAGCAACAATAGATTCCCCAGCAACAGAAGACCCTCTGAGCAACAATAAACACAAAGCAACAATAGATCTACACCGCCAACAATAGAACCCCGCCAGCAACCATAGATCCCCCAGCAGCCAACAACAATAGATCCTCCAGGAGCTAGGAACAATAGACGCCTCCATCGACTGTAGGTCCCTCCCAGCAACATGAGACCCCCCCCAGCAATAACAGATCCCTTTCCAGCAAGAATAGACCCTCCCCCAGTGACAATACAGTAGATCCCCCAGCAGCCAGCATCAATAGACCCTCCATTACACCCCAGAATTAGAGGGCTGGGTGTCTCTCCCATGTTATTGCTCCTGTCCCCCCCCCCCCGTATGACGCATTAATGCACATTTGCCGTGTGCCCGTCGCTCTTGGCGAGGGGGGTTATTGTCACCTGGGTGAGAAAAGATGGAAAAGCGGGCGGAGTCCTGCAGGAGGGGTATTTTTTTTTTGGGGGGGTCAATATCCAATTGCTTTAAGGGGGGTCAGTAAGTAATTAGAGAGGGTGAAGTTCCCCTTTAAGCAGGAATGACCCAATGTGAATTTAATGCATGGAATTTGTATTCTAACCTAAAGTTTCCGCAGCTCGCCGCTGATTGGCTGCTTTACGGAGCAAGCGAGGTCACCGTACAGAAAAACACGCCGATAACAAACAGGCCCATAAAATGGAAAATAAGGCGGCCGGGAGATTTCTCTCTCTGCACCAAATGGAATTTTCTTCACATGGAGCTCAGAGTGACAAGCGAGGACAAAGTGTACTGGGGGGGGAGGGGGGGTTCCTGCGTCTTCCTGGCCGCGCGCCAAGCTGTCCGCCCCGAACCAATCAGCCTGACTACATCATCTACACAAGGAAACGTCTCGTGTTCTGCGAATGATCCCAATTAGAGGAGCCGCAAAACCCAAACCGACCCAGACGAGGGCGAGATTTACTAAAACTGGAGCACCCAGAATCCGGTGCAGCTGTGCAAGGCGGCCAATCAGCTTCTAACGTCAGCTTGTCCAATTATGCTTTGATAATAAAACCTGGAAGATGATTGGATGGTGTGCAGATCTGCCCCAGATTCTGTATTCTCCATTCTAATAAACCCCCCTCCCCCCATTCACACCGAGCACCATCTATCAGAGGCAACTACTGTGTTATTTTATCCTTTGTTCTACCCCACTGACACCAATGATGGGGCACTATTCCTCCCACTGACACCAATGATGGGGCACTATTCCTCCCACTGACACCAATGATGGGGCACTATTCCTCCCACTGACACCAATGATGGGGCACTATTCCTCCCACTGACACCAATGATGGGGCACTATTCCTCCCACTGACACCAATGATGGGGCACTATTCCTCCCACTGACACCAATGATGGGGCACTATTCCTCCCACCGACACCAATGATGGGGCACTATTCCCCCCACTGACACCAATGATGGGGCACTATTCCTCCCACTGACACCAATGATGGGGCACTATTCCTCCCACTGACACCAATGATGGGGCACTATTCCTCCCACTGACACCAATGATGGGGCACTATTCCTCCCACTGACACCAATGATGGGGCACTATTCCTCCCACTGAAACCAATGATGGGGCACTATTCCTCCCACCGACACCAATGATGGGGCACTATTCCTCCCACTGACACCAATGATGGGGCACTATTCCTCCCACTGACACCAATGATGGGGCACTATTCCTCCCACTGACACCAATGATGGGGCACTATTCCTCCCACTGACACCAATGATGGGGCACTATTCCTCCCACTGACACCAATGATGGGGCACTATTCCTCCCACTGACACCAATGATGGGGCACTATTCCTCCCACCGACACCAATGATGGGGCACTATTCCCCCCACTGACACCAATGATGGGGCACTATTCCTCCCACTGACACCAATGATGGGGCACTATTCCTCCCACTGACACCAATGATGGGGCACTATTCCTCCCACTGACACCAATGATGGGGCACTATTCCTCCCACTGACACCAATGATGGGGCACTATTCCTCCCACTGAAACCAATGATGGGGCACTATTCCTCCCACCGACACCAATGATGGGGCACTATTCCTCCCACTGACACCAATGATGGGGCACTATTCCTCCCACTGACACCAATGATGGGGCACTATTCCTCCCACTGACACCAATGATGGGGCACTATTCCTCCCACTGACACCAATGATGGGGCACTATTCCTCCCACTGACACCAATGATGGGGCACTATTCCTCCCACTGACACCAATGATGGGGCACTATTCCTCCCACTGAAACCAATGATGGGGCACTATTCCTCCCACCGACACCAATGATGGGGCACTATTCCTCCCACTGACACCAATGATGGGGCACTATTCCTCCCACTGACACCAATGATGGGGCACTATTCCTCCCACTGACACCAATGATGGGGCACTATTCCTCCCACTGACACCAATGATGGGGCACTATTCCTCCCACTGACACCAATGATGGGGCACTATTCCTCCCACTGACACCAATGATGGGGCACTATTCCTCCCACCGACACCAATGATGGGGCACTATTCCCCCCACTGACACCAATGATGGGGCACTATTCCTCCCACTGACACCAATGATGGGGCACTATTCCTCCCACTGACACCAATGATGGGGCACTATTCCTCCCACTGACACCAATGATGGGGCACTATTCCTCCCACTGACACCAATGATGGGGCACTATTCCTCCCACTGAAACCAATGATGGGGCACTATTCCTCCCACCGACACCAATGATGGGGCACTATTCCTCCCACTGACACCAATGATGGGGCACTATTCCTCCCACTGACACCAATGATGGGGCACTATTCCTCCCACTGACACCAATGATGGGGCACTATTCCTCCCACTGACACCAATGATGGGGCACTATTCCTCCCACTGACACCAATGATGGGGCACTATTCCTCCCACTGAAACCAATGATGGGGCACTATTCCTCCCACTGATACCAATGATGGGGCACTATTCCTCCCACTGACACCAATGATGGGGCACTATTCCTCCCACTGATACCAATGATGGGGCACTATTCCTCCCACTGACAACAACAATGGGGCACTATTCCTCCCACTGACACCAATGATGGGGCACTATTCCTCCCACTGACACCAATGATGGGGCACTATTCCTCCCACTGACACCAATGATGGGGCACTATTCCACCCACTGACACCAATGATGGGACACTATTCCTCCCACTGACACCAATGATGGGGCACTATTCCTCCCACTGACACCAATGATGGGGCACTATTCCTCCCACTGACACCAATGATGGGGCACTATTCCTCCCACTGACACCAATGATGGGGCACTATTCCTCCCACTGAAACCAATGATGGGGCACTATTCCTCCCACTGATACCAATGATGGGGCACTATTCCTCCCACTGACACCAATGATGGGGCACTATTCCTCCCACTGATACCAATGATGGGGCACTATTCCTCCCACTGACAACAACAATGGGGCACTATTCCTCCCACTGACACCAATGATGGGGCACTATTCCTCCCACTGACACCAATGATGGGGCACTATTCCTCCCACTGACACCAATGATGGGGCACTATTCCACCCACTGACACCAATGATGGGACACTATTCCTCCCACTGACACCAATGATGGGGCACTATTCCTCCCACTGACACCAATGATGGGGCACTATTCCTCCCACTGATACCAATGATGGGGCAATATTCCTCCCACCGACACCAATGATGGGGCACTATTCCTCCACTGACACCAATGATGGGGCACTATTCCTCCCACTGATACCAATGATGGGGCACTATTCCTCCCACTGACACCAATGATGGGGCACTATTCCTCCACTGACACCAATGATGGGGCACTATTCCTCCCACTGATACCAATGATGGGGCACTATTCCTCCCACTGACACCAATGATGGGGCACTATTCCTCCCACTGACATCAATGATGGGGCACTATTCCTCCCACTGACATCAATGATGGGGCACTATTCCTCCCACTGACATCAATGATGGGGCACTATTCCTCCCACCGACACCAATGATGGGGCACTATTCCTCCCACTGACACCAATGATGGGGCACTATTCCTCCCACTGACACCAATGATGGGGCACTATTCCTCCCACTGACACCAATGATGGGGCACTATTCCTCCCACTGAAACCAATGATGGGGCACTATTCCTCCCACTGATACCAATGATGGGGCACTATTCCTCCCACTGACACCAATGATGGGGCACTATTCCTCCCACTGATACCAATGATGGGGCACTATTCCTCCCACTGACAACAACAATGGGGCACTATTCCTCCCACTGACACCAATGATGGGGCACTATTCCTCCCACTGACACCAATGATGGGGCACTATTCCACCCACTGACACCAATGATGGGACACTATTCCTCCCACTGACACCAATGATGGGGCACTATTCCTCCCACTGACACCAATGATGGGGCACTATTCCTCCACTGACACCAATGATGGGGCACTATTCCTCCCACTGATACCAATGATGGGGCACTATTCCTCCCACTGACACCAATGATGGGGCACTATTCCTCCACTGACACCAATGATGGGGCACTATTCCTCCCACTGATACCAATGATGGGGCACTATTCCTCCCACTGACACCAATGATGGGGCACTATTCCTCCCACTGACATCAATGATGGGGCACTATTCCTCCCACTGACATCAATGATGGGGCACTATTCCTCCCACTGACATCAATGATGGGGCACTATTCCTCCCACTGACATCAATGATGGGGCACTATTCCTCCCACTGACACCAATGATGGGGCACTATTCCTCCCACTGACATCAATGATGGGGCACTATTCCTCCCACTGACATCAATGATGGGGCACTATTCCTCCCACTGACATCAATGATGGAGCACTATTCCTCCCACTGACATCAATGATGGGGCACTATTCCTCCCACTGACACCAATGATGGGGCACTATTCCTCCCACTGACATCAATGATGGGGCACTATTCCTCCCACTGACATCAATGATGGGGCACTATTCCTCCCACTGACATCAATGATGGAGCACTATTCCTCCCACTGACATCAATGATGGGGCACTATTCCTCCCACTGACACCAATGATGGGGCACTATTCCTCCCACTGACATCAATGTGGTCATACTGGTCACTGGAAGTACAACATGGCACTTCATAGCAAAGAACTCTCTGAGGATCTGAAGATAAGAATTGTTTCTCTACATAAAGATGGCCTAGAATATAAGAAGATTGCCAAGACCCTGAAACTGATCTGCAGCACGGTGGCCAAGACCATACAGCGGTATAACAGGACAGGTTCCCCTCAGAACAGGCCTCGCCATGGTCCACCAAAGAAGTTGAGGTCACGTGCTCAGCGTCATATCCAGAGGTTGTCTTTGGGAAATAGACGTATGAGTGCTGCCAGCATTGCTGCAGAGGTTGTAGGGGTGGGGGGGTCAGCCTGTCAGTGCTCAGACCATACGCTGCACACTGCATCAAATTGGTCTGCATGTCTGTCGTCCCAGAAGGAAGCCTCTTCTAAAGATGATGCACAAGAAAGACCACAAACAGTTTGCTGAAGACAAGCAGACTAAGGAGATGGATTACTGGAACCATGTCCTGTGGTCTGATGAGACCAAGATAAACGTATTTGGTGTCAGATGGTGTCAGGCGTGTGTGGGGGCAACCAGGTGAGGAGGACAAAGACAAGTGTGTCTTGTCTACAGTCAGGCATGGTGGTGGGGGTGTCATGGTCTGGGGCTGCATGAGTGCTGCCGGCACTGGGGGGCTACAGATCATTGAGGGGACCATGAATGCCAACATGTACTGTGACATACTGAAGCAGAGCATCATCCCCTCCCTTCAGAGACTGGACCGCAGGGCAGTATTCCAACATGATAACCACCCCAAACACACCTCCAACACCACCACTGCCTTGCTAAAGAAGCTGAGGGTAAAGGTGATGGACTGGCCAAGCATGTCTCCAGACCTAAACCCTATTGATCATCTGTGGGGGATCCTCAGAGGGAAGGTGGAGGAGGGGAAGGTCTCCAACATCCACCAGCTCCGTGATGTCATCATGGGGGAGGGGAAGAAGACTCCAGTGGTGACCTGTGAAGCTCTGGTGACCTCCATGCCCAAGAGGGTGAAGGCAGTGCTGGAAAATAATGGCGGCCACACAAAATATTGACACTTTGGGCCCAATTTGGACATTTTCACTTAGGGGTGTACTGACTTTTGTTGCCAGCGGTTTCGACATGAATGGCTGTGTGTTGAGTTATTTTGAGGGGACGACAAATTTACACTGTTATACAAGCTGTACACTCACTACTTTACATTGTAGACAAGTGTCATTTCTTCAGTGTTGTCACATGGAAAGAGAGAAGAAAAGATTTACACAAATGTCACTGAGGGGTGTACTTACTTTTATCACACACTGTATAAATACAGTGGCATGAAAAAGTATTTATACCCCTTGACATTTAACACATTTTTTCATGTTACACCTAAAAACGTAAATGTATTTTACACCATTGTATCCTCCTTACATAGTTACATAGAAGGTGAGGTTGAAAAGAGACACAAGTCCATCAAGTCCAACCCATGTGTGTGATTATATGTCAGTATTACATTGTACATCATGTATGTTGTGTGATTATATGTCAGTGTTACATTGTATATCATGTATGTTGTGTGATTATATGTCAGTATTACATTGTATATCATGTATGTTGTGTGATTATATGTCAGTGTTGCATTGTATATCATGTATGTTGTGTGATTATATGTCAGTGTTGCATTGTATATCATGTATGTTGTGTGATTATATGTCAGTGTTACATTGTATATCATGTATGTTGTGTGATTATATGTCAGTATTACATTGTATATCATGTATGTTGTGTGATTATATGTCAGTATTACATTGTATATCATGTATGTTGTGTGATTATATGTCAGTATTACATTGTATATCTCTGTATGTTGTGGACGTTCAGGTGATTATCTAATAGTTTCTTTAAAATATCAATGCTCCTGCAGAGACCACCGCCTGTGGAAGGGAATTCCACATCCTTGCTGCTCTTACAGTAAAGAACCCTGAGGGGTGTACTTACTTTTGTGAGATACTGTAAGTAAGTACCTATAATAAATATATACAGTATATTTATGTGTATATATATACATACACACGCAAATACCCACATGCAGGTGTGTTTGAGTTTTGGGACGCACACCTATGGTTATTCATCCCGCCAATCCCGGGCCGTGTATCCCGAGGGCCCCGGACAGGAGAGCGCCATAGAGGTGTCATGAGAAGAGATTGATACCTCTTCATATGTTATTGTTCCCGTGTCATCCCAGGTAATCCTCGCCCCGCTCACGCAGGATCCTCACCTGGACGCGTTTCCACCCAACAATACAAGGAGTGTCATGGCGAGCGCAGCGAAGAGGCGGGATCCACGATGATAAATACGGGCGAGAGCCTTGTATGTACACATTCCTAATCCCCTCTACACCCACACGGAGCTCCACCGAGCCCACACAGATCATAATAATACACAGCGATCAATGTATTAGTGTCACGGCGCTGAACCCCACCCAATACACCATTCGGGGTTCCTCTACTGGGGGCACAAAGTGAACCTTCTAAGGGGAATGGGGGGTAAGATTTGGTCTAATGTGGGTACAATTGCCCCACAATTTATATCTATAATCATCCATATTAATATCTGCTACACTTTATTTAGGGGCTGCGCTGGGTGAAGGTCATTGTATAAACCTGAAGATCAACTAAGTATCATTATTTATATAACATATATATATAATGATACTTAGTTATTATCCAGTATACAGTATCTGACAAAAGTAAGTACACCCCTCAGTCACATTTGTGTAAATCTTTTCTTCTATCTTTTCATGTGACAACACTGAAGAAATGACACTTGTCTACAATGTAAAGTAGTGAGTGTACAGCTTGTATAACAGTGTAAATTTCCTGTCCCCTCAAAATAACTCAACACACAGCCATTAATGTCTAAACCGCTGGCAACAAAAGTCAGTACACCCCTAAGTGAAAATATTCAAATTGGGCCCAATTAGCCATTTTCCCTCCCCCCCCCCCTGTGTCATGTGACTCGTTAGTGTTACAGGGTCTCAGGTGTGAATGGGGAGCAGGTGTGTTAAATTTGGTGTTATCGCTCTCTCTCTCTCATGCTGGTCACTGGAAGCACAACATGGCACCTCATGGCAAAGAACTCTCTGAGGATCTGAAAAAAAAGAATTGTCGGAGCGCTGCGCCACGATCCAACCCAGTTGTGTGACGATAGAGAATGAATATTCGCTATTTTCACACTAAATTTCCTCCCCGCCAATCAGGAGACCCGTGAGACCCATTTCCCTATTGGCCCAAACATCAGGTGATCCTATTGGACGCCTAGCGCTTAGGAGGAAGAGAGTGGAGATGCACGGTGGACGCCATGGAGGAAGCCACTGGAGGAGCGTAAACCGGAGCCACTGCCCACACCCTGCCGCCTGCCACCTAGATGGGGTCCGCCCGCTGCGCTGGAGGACACAGGAGCCGCTGCCCGCAGCCTGCCACCTAGATGGGGTCCGCTCGCTGTGCTGGAGGACACAGGAACCGCTGCCCCCAGCCCGCCACCTAGATGGGGTCCGCCCACTGTGCTGAAGGACACAGGAGCCACTGCCCGCAGCCCGCCACCTAGATGGGGTCCGCGCGCTGTGCTGGAGGACACAGGAGCCACTGCCCGCAGCCCGCCACCTAGATGGAGTCCGTCCACTGTGCTGGAGGACACAGGAGCCGCTGCCCGCAGCCCGCCATCTAGATGGGGTCCGCCCACTGTGCTGGAGGACATAGGAGCCGCTGCCCACAGCCCGCCACCCACCACCTAAATGGGGTCCGCCCACTGTGCTGGAGGACACAGGAGCTGCTGCCCGCAGCCCGCCACCTAGATGGGGTCCGCCCACTGTGCTGGAGGACATAGGAGCCGCTGCCCGCAGCCCGCCACCCGCCACCTAGATGGGGTCCGCCCACTGTGCTGGAGGACATAGGAGCCGCTGCCCGCCAGGGGAGGGGGGGGGGTTTATGACTCCAGCAGTGTAAGGGTTAATGGCAACCATAGTCACCAGGAACCTTCCCTACAGCCCTACAGGGACAATAAAAACCTGACAGGGGGTCTAACACTTCCTCACTCCATCCAAAACTTAAAAAACAAAGCTTTGTCATGCATACACTTTAAATGTATCCATCTAATGTGAGGAAGACGTGACCTTTGCTGTGTGGACCACGTCTGTGATCACGGGGTACAATGTATACACGGTGAACTTTACATATGATGGGGCAAGAGGTTCCTCAGGGCTAAAAATACCTTTCAAGCTGAATTTCTAGTGAAAAGAAGGGGAAGGAATGAATAGTGCGCTACGCTACAGATGTGAGAAATGTTGAGTCTTTTCAAAGAAGACGAAGGCAGAGGAAAAGAAGTCTATTTATAGAGGTGCAGAATGTGGGGGCGTCCGAGCCGCAGAATCTCACACCACTTTCCAGTAGTCACCATGACTTCTCTCTGAAGCCTGACAAGTCATTATGGGGCAAAGGAGCTCAATCCATCTCATAGACCTTAATAGGAAAGAGCATGTCTGACTCACTGGCTGCACGCTGAACCGGGGGGTGACATCACTTCTAAACAGGCTCGTGAACTATCCTGGAACTGGTATATGAGCCTCAGGATATCAGCTTCCATCAGAGGCTTCTCACACTGGGGTTTCTGACTAACTCAGCACAGGGATGGTGAGAACCCCTCATAATGGGCGCAGCGGGTGTACAGACCCGGGAACTCAGCACAGGGATGGTGAGAACCCCTCATAATGGGCACAGCGGGCGTACAGACCCAGGAACTCAGCACAGTGATGGTGGGAACCCCTCATAATGGGCACAGCGGGTGTACAGACCCAGGAACTCAGCACAGGGATGGTGGGAACCCCTCATAATGGGCACAGCGGGTGTACAGACCCGGGAAATCAGCACAGGGATGGTGGGAACCCCTCATAATGGGCACAGCGGGTGTACAGACCTGGGAACTCAGCACAGGGATGGTGGGAACCCCTCATAATGGGCACAGCAGGTGTACAGACCCGGGAACTCAGCACAGGGATGGTGGGGACCCCTCATAATGGGCACAGCGGGTGTACAGACCCAGGAACTCAGCACAGGGATGGTGGGAACCCCTCATAATGGGCACAGCGGGTGTACAGACCCGGGAACTCGGCACAGGGAGAGTGGGAACCCCTCATAATGCGCACAGTGGGTGTAAAGACCCGGGAACTCGGCACAGGGATGGTCTGAACCCCTCATAATGGGCACAGCGGGCGTACAGACCCAGGAACTCAGCACAGGGATGGTGGGAACCCCTCATAATGGGCACAGCGGGTGTACAGACCCAGAAACTCAGCACAGGGATGGTGGGAACCCCTCATAATGGGCACAGCGGGTGTACAGACCCGGGAACTCGGCACAGGGAGAGTGGGAACCCCTCATAATGCGCACAGTGGGTGTACAGACCCGGGAACTCGGCACAGGGATGGTGGGAACCCCTCATAATGGGCACAGCGGGTGTACAGACCCGGGAACTCAGCACAGGGATGGTGGGGACCCATCATAATGGGCACAGCGGGTGTACAGACCCAGGAACTCAGCACAGGGATGGTGGGGACCCATCATAATGGGCACAGCGGGTGTACAGACCCGGGAACTCAGCACAGGGATGGTGGGGACCCATCATAATGGGCACAGCGGGTGTACAGACCCGGGAACTCGGCACAGGGATGGTGGGGACCCATCATAATGGGCACAGCGGGTGTACAGACCCGGGAACTCGGCACAGGGATGGTGTTTAATTTGAGAGATTTCCTTTCACTTTCTTTCACAGAGACCCAACAGGAAGTGAGAAGCAATCTCTTTCAGAGTGAAAGGAATCCCGCACTTAGACAATGGTCGCTGCAAACCCATCGGAAGGTTCCCCTTATTCTTGTTTTGATGACGACTCTTTGAATTCCCCGTCATTAAAATATGGAGATTAGGATGGAGGTTGAATCTCCACAGTGGGGACACAAACAGCATTGATATAAAACTGAAAGCCATTCTAAGCTTTCGCTTCTCCGCCCAAAATGAAAAATAACATTTGGCTTTAGATACATTTTATATTATTTGGAGCGCGTAGCTTTTTATATCATTCAGCGGTAATACGGTACACTGATGAAAAATGCTTACAAATGGAAGTACAAAGTATCATGTGACCCGACACCTAGAAGATACAAATGTTTCTTTGTGACATAAAATGTTAGTAAACAGAAGAAGGATAATAAGAAGGAAATGAGGGAACGTCGATCATTCCAGATCGTCAGAAATAGAACGATAACGTATCGGCATTGATCAGACCAGTGATATTCGTTCCTGGTTCCTGTCCCTGGGTGACTCTCAGAAAACCCCCTGGGGTGATTTTCTGGATCTCTTCTTATAAATGACACTTCAGAAAACACACACAGGCAGCCAGTGCACCTGTTGAGCGCCTGTGACCGAGCTGTCATCACACAGTGCAGTACAGGCAAAATGTACAGAGCCAAACGGAGAGGCTCTGTACCTTGTGATGGCCACCAATGTTTGTGAGATTGTTTTTTAAAGGTAAAAAAAAATGACAGTAAAGGATATTTGGTCTTTTTTCCTTCTTAAAGTAAAAAAATAACTAAAAAAATGTATTGAAAATATCAAAATAAATTTGGGTGCAGTGTTGCATGCTGGAGTGATCGTCAGTCAAACTATCACAGCATGCCTGGTAGTGAATCGGTATCTGCAGGTTGTTAAAGAAGATGACATCAAAATGTTACCCAACTTTTCCGGGGGTGGCGGTAAGAACAACGCACAGTTACGCCATAGACAGGCAAATAAAGCTGAGAGGTGGTTTTTTTTTCCCTTTACAGCTGGGTGTTTATGTACAATGTTGCGTCATCTTCCCTTTGTGGGTCGCCGGGTTTCGCTCGGTTGTACGGGCACATCAGCATGGCGTGTCATGGATGTCCAGGAACCTGAACATGTGCCAGTCAGCATGTCACACCAGCAGAGAGAGACATAAAAAAAAAAGAAGTGAGATTTCATCTAGAAAACCACTTCTGTCGTGTGTGTGTGGGCACAGATAAGATTGACAGATAACGTTTATTTCTGCAGAATTGTTGGAGAACTTCAGAGAGCGGAGATGTGGTGACGATGGAGCTGAGCTCACGGCGTGCACAGAGGCGCTCATCGCGCGGGACTCTATCCTTGAAGATCAGGATTTGTTTAGCGCCAACAGTTTGCGCAGCGCTTTACTAAACCCCCACCGTAAAAAAGAAAACGATGAATAAATTGAGTATTCCAATGCCGTTCATACTCACTCATCACTACGAGAATCCTTTTCTGGATTCTGCAAAAATCCTGGTTGATCCTACTGCTCTCTATCTCACCCCTCCTGTCCATGTCCCCAATGCAGTTGGGGATTTTGCAGAGCGGTGGTGGCAGCTCTGCACATGCTCAGTTCTCAGTGAGTTTCTATGCTGAGTATTTCTCCCTCTATCACATCTGAGCAGACCATGTGACTATAGAGTCACACATGTGGGGCGTATACACAATGGTAAATGACCGCCCACTTCCTCCCTCCTCCTCCACGCCCACTAACCAGCTAAACACGATGGGGAAGGGGGGGCTAGATATTACATGTAGATTAATAGAGGCTTCACCTCCCTCTTGTTCTAAGACACAGGCTGGAGGGGCGTAACACAGCCTGTGACTGCCAGAAATCCCCCCCCCCCCCCACACACACCATTTTATTGCCAAAAAATAAAAATAAAATAAAGATTTGATTTCAAATACATATTTGTATGACAATTTAAAACAGTTTATTGATATTAATTATGTATTTTTACTCTGTATTCAAAAGGCTGATTTTTTACAAAAATTTTTTTTTTAGGACTAGAAGCTCCTCCTGCTTCTGTTTCCCTGCAGACAGGCTGGGAGAGAGCCGGGTCATGTGACAGCTGGATATCCATTAGGAAAAAGGGACATTAGGGTAACTTGGTAAGCACACGTGGATGGAGAAGGCCACGCCTCCTGACCTTTGACCTTCAAAGGGAAATCCCTAACCCTAACTCCTGACCTTGACCTTCAAGGGAGAAGCCTAAACCCTATCCCTAAATTCGTTTTTATTAAAAATAAACAGAAACAGAAGAGACGATGTACATTACACAGTGTGTGTTTAGTATCACTTTAAACTGGAATATATACAAAATAGAAACATTGTTATTAGCAAACTTTAACCCCTTCCTGCTGCCGGCTCCTAAAACTGGAGGCGTTTCAGGGGCTGTCACTGTGATCATGTGATCCGGAGCCCCTCCTACCGGCTCCCAATTCTCATTATATGAATGGAAACTGTCCGTGATGAGGATGTGCGACTGAGCGCGCTCCCAGCACAAGGCAGATGTAACATGCTATCACATTCAGTCACTGTATGGCAGCGCCATTTTATTCAGGCAACCAGGGGGTGGGTGAGGCCGCCTCACCGCCTCTGCCAGGCTTTGACTGACGTGAAAGGGACCTTAACTCGGTGCGCTGTGAAAAAATGCCACCTGTCCTCTTTTTTTTTTTCTTTCTCTGGTGGACTCCAATGCAACGCAGCGCGCTACAATAGAACGAGACAAGAGGGCGCTATGCCCAGTGCCTTGTCTATACATTGCACCGGGCAAAACACTGCCCAATGGTGCCCAGAAGGCCTGGTGAGATCGAACCCTAAGGGCACATGCACACAGGATGTTTTAAAAATGTCATTTATTTTTCGCGTTTAGCCGCGTTTTTACATTCGCGTTATTGTGCGTTTTCCCGTGTTTTGGGGGCATTTTTTCATTAAAAACACTCTTTATAATGTAAAAATGCCTAAAAAAAACAGGGCTTGGTGCTTTTAGACACGTTTTTTTTTTTTTACTGCTCCTGGAAGCGCAGACTGACGTTTTTTTTTCTACTGCCCCTAAATGCTTATCCCTCCAATCGTCTCTGACCGTTTATGTGTGCATGGACACATAAGCCAACATGGAGGGGCTTTTAGAGGCAGTTAAAAAAAAAAAAAAATCAAATGCCCCCCCCCCCCCCCCCCCAAACAGCAGCTGTAAAAACGTCCTGTGTGCACGAGCCCTAAAGCTTCTGGAAGTCTGATTGCCCGGAGTTTGGCTTTATTTTTATTTTATTTTATTAGAACTTGACATTTCCTTTGCAGAATCTGCTACATACAGTATATTATTATTATTATTATTATTATTATTATTATTATTATTATTTGTTCAGTAGATCTAATTTCTCATGTAAGTCTAGCACACCCCCAACCGTTACACACATACTGCTGCAACCTCCCTCTGCATATTTTATTTCAAATATTATACATTGTAATATAATTGTAATAATAATAATAGTAACAATACAGAAAAGTAAAAATAATGATGATAATAATAATTATTATTATTACACACCCCTAATGAGAAGAGATCGGTCACACACATTGCTGCAGCCTCTCTCTCTGCTCAGAACCCCTCTGCAAATCTCATTATTTAGACCCCTTTCACACTGGGGCGTTTTTCGGGCATTTTTCAGGCGCTTTAGCGTTAAAAAAAAGCACCTGTAAAGCGCTTGAAAGAAGCTGCAACTGCAATCCCAATGTAAAAGCCCGAGTGCTTTCACACTGAGATCCGTTTCACACTGGGGCGTTTTTCAGGCGCTTTAGCTTTTAAAAAAAGCGCCTGTAAAGCACCTGAAAGAAGCCGCAACTGCAATCCCAATGTAAAAGCGCGAGTGCTTTCACACCGATGCGCTGTGCTGGCAGGGCGTCAAAAAAAGTCCTGCAAGCAGCTTCTTTGCAGCGCTTTTGGAGCGGTGAATACAGCGCTCCTAAAGCGCCCCCTTCCCATTGAAATCAATGGGAAGCGCCTGTAAAACGCCTGAAAAGCGCTATTGGCAGCAGCGTTTTGTGGGTCCTTTTAACCATTTATTTGGCCACTAGCGGGGGTTAAAAGCACCCCAATAACGCTTGAGAAACGCTGGTAAATCGCTGCTAGTTTAAGCGGCGCTTTACGAGCGTTTTTCGGGCGCTGACATTGTGAAAGGGCTCTTAAAGCACTCGGGGCTTTCACATTGGGACTGCAGATGAGGCTTCTTTCAAGCGCTTTACAGACGCTTTTTTTAACGCTAAAGCGCCTGAAAAACGCCCCAGTGTGAAAGGGGTCTTATAAAATACAGATAGTTAAATTATTATTATTATTATTATTATATGTTCAGTAGGTCTCATGTAGGTCTAGCACACCTGAGACCTTGTAACACTAACGAAGTCACATGACACCGGGGAGGGAAAATGGCTAATTGGGCCCAATTTGGACATTTTCACATAGAGGGTGTACTGACTTTTGTTGCCAGCCTTTTAGACATTAAAGAGGAGGGCCTCTTAAATAAATGTAAAAGTCAGCAGCTGCAAACACTGTAGCTGCTGACTTTTAATAAGCACACTTACCTGTCCAGGGCACCCGCGATGTCGGCCGCCCGAGGCTGACCCGTCCCTCGGCTCTCGGGTCCTGGCGCCGCCATTTTGGCTAAGGGAAACAGGCAGTGGAGCCTTGCGGCTTCACTGCCCGTTTCCTTCTGCGCATGCGCAAGTCGCGCAGCGCTTTGTGAATGGTGCGCGCTGTGTTCTGGGATACTCACAGTTCCCAGAACACAGCGTGACCCATTACCCAGAAGATGCCGCATGGAGGAGAGAAGACAGAAGATCACCGCGGAGAAGGAAGAGGCAGATTAGGACGATGTGCCTAGCAACAGGCATATCTGTTAAGTTAAAAAAAAAAAACATTTTTTTTTCAGATTTTTTTCTAAATTTTAATGTTTTTTTTTTTTCAGGGTGGCCCTCCACATGAATGGCTGTGTGTTGAGTTATTTTGAGGGGACAGGAAATTTACACTGTTATACAAGCTGTACACTCACTACTTTACATTGTAGACAAGTGTCATTTCTTCAGTGTTGTCACATGAAAAGAGAGAAGAAATGTCACTGAGGGGTGTACTTACTTTTGTCAGATACTGTACATATTAATAGTAGTAGTATTATTATTGTCAATATTATTATTATTTTTATTATAAGACTGTTACACCCCTGATGATAACAGATCTGTCACACACACCGCTGCAGCCTCTCTCTCTGCCTGGAGTCCCACTGCAGATCTCATTACATATGATATATATTATATTATTATTATTATTATTATTATTATTATTATATGTTTAGTAGCTCTAATGCAAGTCTAGCACACGCCTGATAATACTGCCATGCACACTCCTCAGAGCCTGTCTGCAGATTTTATGACATATATTATACAGAATATTATTATTATTATATTATTATCTCCCCCCCCCCCCCCATCATAACAGATCTGTCGCACACACGGATCCAGCCCCTCTCTCTGCTCATCATTACACGTATTGTACAGATTATTGTTATATTATAGCGGTAGTAAACTCCGCTTCCTGACTTGTACCTACCGGGAAGCCAATAATAAGCCCATAAATGAGGCTTCCCTGTAGGTAGAGTGAATATCTCCTGAATGTGCGCTGTATAGGATAAGGTGACCAGATTTTTTAAATGAAATACTAGTAATGGCGGCAATCAGCGATCTCTGCCCATCGCCGCTGCCACCACCCGCCTCACAGCCTATCAAGTCTTACTCTCCGGGGCCCCCCCCCCCCCCCGGCTGCTACTGGGTGGGGAGCGGAGGAAAATCCCTCCGCCAGGGAAGGCAAGGAGATAAGCAGGCAGGGCGGCTGGCCGGGACTTGAGCCAAGGCAGTGAGCGGAGCTGGATGGGCATGTGCCCGAAACTGGAGAAATATTTCCTCCGCTCCGACCAGCACATGATCATCAAAAAGGGGCACAGATAATGGAAAAAAATACACCCACCTAAGCTAGGATGAGTGGCAGAGCGGGGTGGGGGTGTAATTCAGATTTTTTTTTTATTTTTTATTCTGCACTGACTGTCTTTGAAATTGCCCCAGCCCCTGTTCAAATCCAATCCGGGGACAAAACCAGGGACAGGCTTGGTCCGGGGACAGTGTCCTCAATCCGGGGACTGTCCCCGGGAAACTGGGGATGTCTGGTCACCCTAGTATAGGAAATATTCAGATGTGCAGCGGCTGGTGACATCACCGGAGCATGCGTGCTGCGCTCTGATTGGACGTCCATTGGGAGCGCTATGCCATGACTGTGACGCCCCTGTGCAAGCGCAGAAGTGATGTCATCATGGCTCGGCCATTCAAACGGGCCAGAGCCTGCGGACCCAGAAGGAAGACTGAGTGAAGATGGCAGCCCATGGCCCCTGGTGACAATACACCGCTGGAGGGTGCATCCCGCCACATTATCACATGGACCTGCAGGGGGGCCTGTATGTTTTTGTTTTATACTGATTACTACCACTTTGATGTAAGTCTCCCACACCCTACTGAAAAGTGTGCAACAGAATATTATACCTTGTGCTCTGCCAGCTTTTTTGTTCCCTGACCTGAATTTTTAAAAAAAATTTTAAATGGTCCATTTTCTCAGTTTAAACCTTTAAAGAGGAAGTAAACCCTGATGGGTTTACTTCCTCTTTCATTCCCTGCAAAGGCAAAGCATAATGGACTACTATGCATCACATCGCATCGCATCACATAGTAGCCCATTATGTGTCACTTACCTGACACAGGAGCCAGCGAAGTCACCGCTGTCCCCTGTAGTCCGCCGCATCCATCTTGCTGGTGGCGTCTCGCAGCTCCGCCGCTGTCATTCGGCGAAGCCGCGATGACGTCACTCCCGCGCATGCGCACGGGAGTCAACACGCGCGACAGCTCCATTTTTGGAAATGCCGCGCTCAGTGCGCCTGCGCGCCGCTGTCTACGTAAATGGGCATCTGCGTCCAATGACAACCACTTTAACATTTTTTTCCTAATTTTCTGAATAAAGTCTGGATTTATGAGATTTGCAGATCATTGCATTCTGTTTTTATGCAGATTTTACACGGCGCCCAAACTTTTTTGGTATTATTATTATTATTTATTATTATTAGATGATGAGAGAGGATTTGTCATGTATTGTTATTATTATCATTATTCATTTATTATTATTATTATGAATAATAATATTATTATTAAATGATGATGATAATGGATCGGCCAGGTATTGTTATTATTATTATTAGATGATAATGGATCTGTCAGGTATTATTATTATTATTGTTATTATTATTATTATTATTATTATTATTATCATTATTATATGATGACGATAATGGATATGTCAGGTATAGTTATTATTATTATTATTATTAGATGAGAGGGGATCTGGCAGGTATTACTATTATCATTATTGATTTATTATTAATATTATTATTACTAGATGATGATGATGATGATGATGATAATGGATCTGTCAGCTATTGTTATTATTATTAGATGAGAGGGGATCTGGCAGGTGTTATTATTATTAATATTATTGTGGGATGATAAGAGATCTGTCAGCTATTATTATTGTTATTATTATTATTAGATGATGATGAGAAGGGATTTGTCAGGTATTGTTGTTATTATCATTATTGATTTATTATTTTTATTATTAAATTATGATGATGATAATGATAATGGATCGACCAGGTTTTGTTGTTATTATTATTAGTAGTAGAAGTATTAATTGAGAGGAGATCTGTCATGTATTATTATTATTATTATTATTATTAAATGAGAGGGGGGATCTGGCAGGTGTTATTATTATTATTATTATTATTAGATGAGAGGAGATCTGGCAGGTGTTATTATTATTATTATTATTAGATGAGAGGGGGGATCTGGCAGGTGTTATTATTATTATTATTAGATGAGAGGAGATCTGGCAGGTGTTATTATTATTATTATTATTATTATTAGATGAGAGGAGATCTGGCAGGTGTTATTATTATTATTATTATTAGATGAGAGGGGATCTGGCAGGTGTTATTATTATTATTATTAGATGAGAGGAGATCTGGCAGGTGTTATTATTATTATTATTAGATGAGAGGAGATCTGGCAGGTGTTATTATAATAATTATTATTATTATTATTATTATTATTATTAGATGATAGGGGATCTGGCAGGTGTTATTATTATTATTATTATTATTATTATTATTATTATTATTATTATTAGATGAGAGGGGATCTGGCAGGTGTTATTGTTATTATTAATAATATTATTTTGGAATGATAAGGGATCTATCAGGTATTATTATTATTATGGGATGTCAGCTATTATTATTATGAACTTCTTCTGGCCCTAATTGCTGGGAGGGCATCCCTGGACGTTGTGCTGAGCAATGGGCTGTCAGCTCAGACCCGGCTGATCGCAGATCAGAGTAAGGGGCTGACAGCTGATCACGTGATGTAAACCGAACATCGCCAATTGGTATATTTTTCACTCACACTGTCAGTGTGAGGGGGCAAAAAAATCTGATCACCGGCTTCTGTCAGAGGGACATCATTCCCTCACACAGACAACCGCGGCTGGCTCATCTGTGCCCACGAGTGCCACCTGCCAGTGCCACCTACCAGTGTCCACCAGTGCCACCTACCAGTGCCACACAGCACCTATCAATGCTCATCAGTGCCTCATCATCAGTGCTGCCTACCAGTGCCCATCAGTGCCAACCATCAGTGCCCATCAGTACTGCCCCATCAGTGCCACCTATCAATGCCACCTTATCAGTGCCCACCAGTGCAGCCTCATCAGCGCACAACAATGAAGGAGAAAAATTACCTGTTTTCAAAATGTTATAACAAGCTCTGTAACAGTTTTTTTTGTTTGTTTTTTTCATTTTATTTATTTATTTATTTTTTCAGCAGAAAATAAAACCCCCAGCGGTGTTTAAATGCCACAAAAAGAAAACTCTATTTGTGTGAAAAAAAAAATGATTAAAATGTCACATGGGTACAGTGTTTACTAACAGTAAAAAAAGGGTCGTTGGTTCAAATCCCGACCACAACACCCTCTGCCTGGGGTTTGCATGTTCTCCCTGTGTGGGTTTCCTCCGGGTACTCCGGTTTCCTCCCACACTCCAAAGACATGCTGGGAGGTTAATTGGCTTCTGTCCAAATTGGCCCCGTATATAGGTGTGAGTTATGCGACCTTGGATTGTGGGCTCCTTGTATATGATGGGATATGATGGGATATAATGGGACATGATGGGATATAATGGGACATGATGGGATATAATGGGACATGATGGGATATGATGGGATATAATGGGATATGCTGGGACATGATGGGCTATAATGGGATGGGGGTGATATAATGGGATATGATGAAATATGATGGGATATACTGGGATATGATGGGACATGATGGGATATAATGGGATATGATGGGATATAATTATATATGATGGGATATAATGGGATATGATTATATATGATGGGATATGATGGGAAATAATGGGATATACTGGGATATGATGGGATATAATGGGATATATTGGGACATGATGGGATATACTGGGACATGATGGGATATGATGGGATATACTGGGATATGATGGGATATAATGGGATATACTGGGATATACTGGGACATGATGGGATATACTGGGACATGATGGGATATAATGGGATATACTGGGACATGATGGGATATAATGGGAAATACTGGGACATGATGGGATATCATGGGATATACTGGGATATACTTGGACATGATGGGATATGATGGGATATAATGGGATATACTGGGATATACTTGGACATGATGGGATATAATGGGATATACTGGGACATGATGGGATATGATGGGATATACTGGGACATGATGGGATATGATGGGATATAATGGGATATACTGGGATATACTTGGACATGATGGGATATAATGGGATATACTGGGACATGATAGGATATAATGGGATATGATGGGACATGATGGGATATAATGGGATATGATAGGGTGGGGTGACACAGCCCCGGCCTCTCTCTCCCGTGGACCGGTACTCTCGGTATCGCATCCCCTGACATTTGGTATCCTCTGCTCGGCGCCCCTCTACAGCCGCCCCGTCCACAGAGGGAATCCCTGTCCTCTGACGTCACCAGAACCAAGGAAACCCGCACACGTCATTGGACGCAGATGCCCATATACGGAGACATGCGTCATCGGGCGAGACCACCTTCCAGGAGATCGGAGGGGGGGGGCGGGTAATGTCCGTGTTCCGCCCGGATCTGGACCCCGCGGAGTCCCAGAGAACCGACCCGATCCCCTCCGATCCGACCCGACCCGACCCCACACCCCACCGACACCCGGGGAGAGCGGGGCCGGACCTGGCGCCGGACACTCCCATTGTCAGTGATGGGGGGGGAGGAGCGATGGTGACGTCAGGAGCTGGGAGCGGAATAGAAAATCAGAGAGAGATCGATGTCATAGCATTCCACTGACTCATCGACCGAGAGAAGGAGAGCGATCTACAGAGCGACACCCCGACACCGAGAGAGGGGGGCCTGACTCATCACCCTGGAGGTGAGCTCACCCGTCCTCATCTCCTCTATATACTCATCTCCCCCTATATACACTATATACTCATCGCCCCCAATATACATTATATACTCATCTCCCCCTATATACACTATATACTCATCACCCTGGAGGTGAGCTCACCCGACCCGTCCTCATCTCCTCTATATAGAGAGTATATACTCATCTCAACCTATATACATTATATACTCATCTCCCCCTATATACATTATATACTCATCTCCCCCTATATACATTGTATACTCATCTCCTCTATAGAGTGTATACTCATCACCTCTATACATTGTATCCTCATCACCTATACATTGTATACTTATCTCCTGTATAGAGTGTTACATTGTATCCTTTCCTGAGTTCAGATTAATATTTAAACGAATATCCTCATCCCCGGGATTCCTCATCTCTGACTTGTTCCATCCCCGGACTCCTCTGATTGTATCCTCACCCCCGGGATGTTACATTGTCTCCTGGGTGGGGGGGTCTGGTGGTGACTTTGTATCCTCATCCCCGGGATTCCTCATCTGACTTGTTACATTGTATTCCAGCCTCATCCCCGATCTCCTCTGACTGGTTACATTGTATCTGATCCCCGATCTTCTCACATTGCGCACCCCGAAATCTGCTGAGCTGCTGCACCGACCTGGAACCCCGAACCCCCCATCCATCGGAGGACCGGCGCCCGGGACCCCCGGGACTGTACCAGTGAGCCTCACCCCGGGATCCCTGGATGGTTACATTGGAGATCTGCCTCATCCTCATCCTCCGGACTCCTTAGAACATCTGGATGGTCGCATTGTATCAGAATATCCCGGACTCAGCTGATTGGTTCCATTGTACCGGCCTGGAGCTGCGCTGCCTTCCCCCGACACCGTCCTTGTAGTTCCCCCGACACCGTCCTTGTAGTTCCCCGGTCTGTCCCTGTACCCTCCCGGTGGTGCCCGGCTGTGTTGGCACTGAAGATCGCCCCTCCCCCGCGGATCATGTACCAGGACTACCCAGGGAGTTTCGACAGCTCATCCCGAGGTAGCAGCAACTCTCCCGCCGGCCCCCCAGAGGGATTCCCCGGAACCCCCCTACCTACCTCCTTGCAACAGGTGAGGACTGAGGAGGAGGGTGGTGTCTTTGGGGCAAAATTGTGATGTGTTGGGGGGGGGGGGGGGTCATTAGGTTGATGAAGATCACTTCTCTAAGGAGTTTCCACCAGTAGGGAATCAGATTCAGAGGACCCCCCAATCCTGTGTAGGGGGTGGTCATTTGGCTTTGTTTGAATATCATCCTCCAACATTGGGATGATGAGTCCATATTTTTTATTTATTTATTTTTGTGGAGGGGTGAACCTCAGTAGTGAGTAGGTAGGTCCTCTGGTGACCCCGTAGAGTGGTGGTGTCCTTCAGATGTACATGAACCCATAAGTGGTCAGTGAAATGGTCCTTGTGGGGATTTGCTGGCCTTATAGCCCGCCCCATGCGCTAGGGCACCCCTAAATGTAGGATAGACCAGACTTCCTGTGATAGGGCACCCCTAACCAGACTTCTTGTGATAGGGCACCCCTAAATGTAGGATAGACTAGACTTCTTGTGATAAGACACCCCTAAATGTAGGATAGACCAGACTTCTTGTGATAAGGCACCCCTAAATGTAGGATAGACCAGACTTCTTGTGATAGGGCACCCCTAAATGTAGGATAGACCAGACTTCTTGTGATAGGG